>NC_088854.1:17983962-18102379 GCF_963853765.1 Magallana gigas | reverse complement strand
CGAGAAAAAAAAACCGGATATACAGTATGAGGTAGAAGTCTTTTGTTAGTAGTTTTTGGAATAATACACAGATTTTTCACTACCTGTATCCTGTTTGGAACTGTGTGAGGCGCTCTACAATAATAAAGAACAGCTAATTACAAAGCATGATAAACAAGTGAAAAGCTGTCAATGTGACAGCAAACCGTGAACTGTATCCATAATCCATGTCAACCCGTATCCAGTGAAATGGAGTACCCTATATATGCAACATTTTGCCAAAAAATGACTAAGTTCAAAAGCTGTATTTTTTTCATTAATTATCAGAAATCAAAATCCTAGCAATATGCACACCTCTGATATATGTACAACTGATCTGCAAAAGAACAACTTCCTATCTTGAAAACTGTAGAAGGAGTTATCCGTACAATAAGGGTATCCTTTATGCAATATTTTGCCAAAAATGACTACCGGTAAGTTCAAAAGCTGGTATTTTTTGGATAAATTATCGGAAATCAAAATCCTAGCAATATGCACACCTCTGATATATGTACAATTGATCTGCAAAAGAACAACTTCCTATCTTGAAAACTGTACGAGGAGTTATCCGTACAATGAGGGTACCCTTTTGGCAGCCGCCCGCCCGCCATTTTCACAATTTTAATAACCGGATTTTTCCGTTAGAAACCCTGGTTAAAAATTGTAACATTTCAGATGGAGAGATTTGTGCTTGAATTTTTCATAAAAGTTTTACATATTTGAAAAAAAATCATGAATGAGTAAACTTTGATTGACTTTGCCTTTACACACAATGAAGAGTATACCTATACATAATTATATAATATCCTGCATTGGTTTGACCAAAACACAACAATACAACAGTTGCTGATATATTTATAACAGTTACTAAAGTAGAATCTTGATATTTTCATATGCCATGGGCATTTGAATAATTTGTATTCTCTACCTATTGACTTACATGTACCAGTTCAAATTGTGAATAGATTTTTCGATACAAGTCTTTTTATTTACATGCAGTCACTTACATGGACATTGGCCTTTGAATCTTTAACACTGGGCTCCTAAAAAATGATGACATAAAAGTAACATCTAATAACATTCATTTATAATAAGCCTGTTTCTACTTTTACAGTCACTTACATGTAATTCAACTTTCTCCTTTTCCTTCTTGGGATCTTCAAGAACAGGCTCCTACAAAAAAAAAAAAAAACAAATTTAAAGTTCCACCATTAAAATCTTCAATAATTAGCTAATCCGTTCAAGAGATAATTAAATTTCACTTTACGTAGCTCGCGGGTTTGCTGACGTCACAACAGAAATCGACGTAAAGAGTTGACCGTCATAGTAAACTCATAATTTTATTTTAAAATGACAAATGAGATATTTAGAAGTATAAAAGAAAATATTTTAGACAGCTTATATGCGGTTTATGACTGTTTATACAAAGATTTATAATATCAAGTGCTGAAAATTTAAAGATGTCACATAAATTGTCACATTTTGTTTTATAAAGATAAAGAATGAGTGTGCGTTAGAACTCTTCCATTTAAAGTCATGTTTTAAAATAGAATGTATGCATTAACTTCGCTTTTTTTTTTACAATTATAACTTCTGTAATTTGTACTACTAATTAAATTCTTAAATTTCTTTTGGCTTGAGATAACCGTTTTATTTGATTACTTACTTATAATGTCAGTAGTTGCCTGGCATTTTATTTTTGCATTGATTGACTCAGAGTTTCATAAAAACAAAAATAGCAATTTTCTGTATCTTTACAGCCTTACATTAATTGCATTTGATAACATTCACAATAAAGTCTAATAAGCATTTACATGTTCTAAAATGTGTTAAACAGCTAGTCTTGTCAATAAATGCATTTCAATTTTGGTGTTCTAAGAAGTAAGGAAATAATGACGTCAGGCTAACGTCGTAATGAAAATATAAGATTTTGAGAAATCTTTTAAATTTTTAAAGTTTTTTTGCCAAAAATTGGCTGAGAACACATACTGATATTTTTTTATGAATTGATTCATAATTATCTCCTCTGTTTTTGTGTTGAGTATGATTAATTTCGTCTGAATCGTTTAAAAGTTTGGAGCATAGTTTTGTAATGCGTTTCTCAGTTAAAATGTGCATTTTACTATATATTTCATTGAAATGGCGTTGCTTGATTTTATTAATGACACTGTATTTGAAACACGATAACATTATTACCGCGCAGACAAATCTTAAATATATTTTAGAAATAAAACTATAAAACCTATGGATCACGTAGACAAATTTTCAAGGTAGGTTTTCTCACAAGCAGGTAAACCAGCGAGCTTCCTTAAAGGTCATAAACAATTATCTTCATTTACAGGTCTTACTTCAGCATCTGTCTTGTCCTCTCTTTCTGCCAGACCTGGCTCCTTGAAAAATAACATCAGAAGAAATAAAAGTGATTTGAGCCAGATTTTACAATTATGGATTGACTTTGCCATTACACGCAATGAAGAGTATACCTATACATATATAATATCCTGCACTGGTTTGACCAAAACACAACAATACAACAGTTGCTGATATATTTATAACAGTTACTATAGTAGAATCTTGATATTTTCATACGCCATGGGGATTTGAATAATTTGTATTCTCTACCTATTGACTTACATGTACCAGTTCAAATTGTGAATAGATTTTTCGATACAAGTCTTTTTATTTACATGCAGTCACTTACATGGACATTGGCCTTTGAATCTTTAACACTGGGCTCCTAAAAAATGATGACATAAAAGTAACATCTAATAACATTCATTTATAATAAGCCTGTTTCTACTTTTACAGTCACTTACATGTAATTCAACTTTCTCCTTTTCCTTCTTGGGATCTTCAAGAACAGGCTCCTACAAAAAAAAAAAAAAACAAATTTAAAGTTCCACCATTAAAATCTTCAATAATTAGCTAATCCGTTCAAGAGATAATTAAATTTCACTTAAAGGTCATAAACAATTATCTTCATTTACAGGTCTAATTTCTTCAGCATCCGTCTTGTCCTCTCTTTCTGCCAGACCTGGCTCCTTGAAAAATAACATCAGAAGAAATAAAAGTGATTTGAGCCAGATTTTACAATTATGAAATACCAGTAACTATATTTAAAAGTCATTAACAAATTTCTTCATCTACAGTCCTTACATCAACATCCATCTTTTCCGTAAAATAGGTCTCCTACAAGAAACAATAGATTGGTGAACTGGATACCATATACATTTATTTTTCATAATATATAAGTCTAGCCTAAATGGCAAAATAACCTTTTAAATACCTTCTCATTCAATTTAAATAATAAAATGATTTCTTTGTTTGATGATAGTACAGGAATTCATGTTTGCAACCATTGTGTTTTTATGCAGAAGTTTGAACCATTCATCCCAGTAATATCAAACAAACATTATATCTATAAAAGTATCTGTGATTAAGTAAAATATTTATATTATTGATCCACAGGGCCATAAAAACATCCCATCATGTTCTCATTTTAAAATTATAGAGGTATGCATGGGTATTGCATGTATATGAAAACATCACTTTGCGTATACTTTATAATTGTAGGCAGGAAGATGTACTGGTAAATCATATAATTCATGCATTAACTACCTGTTTATGATGACTGGATGAATTTTTGCTGGAACATTTTCCCTAAAAAATCAACAACAAAAATACACTATAGCTAAAATAAATATTAAGGTAATGAACAAAGTTTTAAAATGGAAGTTTGTTTGCTTCTTAAACACAGTTATCTTTGTTGCAAAAATGATTCACTATGATATGTGATATATAACAACCAAGTGTCATTAAACTTGTTTAATGCTTCTGTAAAAGAAAGAAAAGGGTTTTTGTTTGAAAAATGCACTAAAAATACTTTGAAATTAAAATTATAATTAAAAAAAAAAACCTTTACTGTTTGAAAATTATAGCTTACGCTCAGTACAAATGCTTTGTACGAATTTATCACTTTAACACACTCTTCTCTCTTCAACCGGTCTTCCTCTAAAACAAACAAGAGGCCTATGGATCACATCACTCACCTAAGTACCATTGGTCATGCTGTTCTTTACCAGATTTTCCACATTGTAACATCTATTGTGACCCCATCCTACCCGCAAGAGTCATGATTTGGACATTTAGAATCTACACTACCCCAGTATGCTTCCACATATGTTCCAGGACCCAATCCTATTTTTTTCTTTTCTTGATTATCTCCCCTTGGAGGAAGACTTGGTCCTTACTTTAACTGCCCTTCCCTCAAGGATGCTTTGTACTAAATTTGGTTTAAATTGGCCCTGTGGTCCTTGAGAAGTTGAAAATATATATAGTTTACAGACAGACGGACGGACAACGGATGATCAGAAAACTCACTTGAGCTTTCAGCTCTGGTGAGCTAAAAAGGGCTTGGTTCTAACTGTTGGGCATTTACATAGTTACATAATTATTTGAGATAGAGAACATTTTGGTGTACAGTTATTCTCTAAACTGTTTGCTTCTATTCTATTGGTGGTATACTTACTTCTCTTGTTGTCATTCGGTGAAACGAATGGAACATCTTTTGGATACCATTCTGGGGTCAATCTTTCAATACCCCAAAATCCTCTGACTATCCCATACTTGTTATATACTATAATAAAAATACTGTTTATCATACATGTAAAAGCTCTTTATCTTGTAACAATACATATTATGCTTGAAAAAGGATAATTATATTACTTGGTGTTTCCATTTTTTTTTTACATTTACCCTTAATAAATATACAAAAAAGGATAAAAATTATATGAATACAGGTTAAGTACGAAACCAATGAGTTATGATGCAGAGGGAATCTACAAATACATTGCAAGTGATTAGATGGTAATGAATGTGAAATATTGCATCAGTGTAAGCATCATTAAAGCAAGGATAAAATTTTGACAATTATAAATTGCTATTTTCAGGTGAATACAATCTACCTCACGGGAACAATATTCAACTGGCTCAAAACAATGTGAATTATAGCTTTTTGTGGGTTGCTAAATTATAATGCTGACGGCTAATATAAAAAGTAATTATTTCTTTATGTGATGAAATGATTGAAACCCATGTAGCAATATCTGCCATCTTTCTTAGCTGTTTATATCTGATGAATATTATGTGTTTGCCAAATACTTTGAGAAACAATGAAATTTCAAAGGTTGACAATATAAACATATTAACCTAAAGTATCAATTGATTCAATGCTGGTGAATATAACTTTTATGATTTACAGCACATTGGTTTGCAGCCAATTAGAGAGTTAGGAATCATTCAATTATATAATAGAAAAGTGAATGTTATTTTCATTATGAATATATTGTATATAACAAAGGATATCAAATGATAGGCATGTATTGTTAATAATACTGAAGCTTATTAATTAAGGTTTATGTTTTGCTATCATAAAACAGAAATGAGAAGTAAATTATTATTGAGAAATAATTTCAGTGATTTTAGATAACCAATGATTGCCTGTATAGTTCATCTAGCAAGAGTGTACTATGATAAAAATGCCACACACCACATCTATGTAGACCACCATGATGATATATACTTACCAAAACATAACACTTACCAAGTCCACTTACCCATGCACAGCTTTAATTAAATAAAATATAAAATTCAACCCTAATGATAACATAACCAAGAAACATCACTTGGCCTCATACATTAGGCACTCATATATATCTTTCTCTTTTTCATTTAAAGTTTTCTTTACTTGTTTTCTGTTTTTCTGGAGTACATGAAAATTTTTCAAATTCATAAACTTTAAAAAGTTCTCAATTTATTGAAAGGATACAATCTTCAAACTTGCATTTTTAACTAAGTCTAACTGAATTTTAAGTTTTGTCAAATGTTTTGTCAAATGTTCCATTACTGCTCAATCTTAAATATAAATTGCTAGGATTGTTCAAATTTATCAATTTATTTCTATTCTCTTTTGGAAACTGAATTCTCAATTTTAATTGAGAATCAGAATTTTTCACCCCCTGTTTTAGGCTTCTTGACATTTTAAACAGAACACTTGGCATTTCAATCAACCCATGTTAAATTAAAGAAAAAGACCAGCTTTAAATTTTACAATACTGTTTAAATTTAATGGGTATTTAAATTTACCATATGCTCCAACTAAATTTCCCACCACCTTTCTCAAGTTAGGCAAATTAATTTCCTCAGGTGCAAGAGCAGGCAAACCTGAAAGAGAATTCTTTAAAAACATTTCTATTGGAGTAGCAAATACACCTTAAGATACTTTAAAATAATTACTGTAGTTTCCTAAATAGACAGGATGAGAGCATGTAATTTCACAAGAAGCACCACTCACGCTTTTAATTTTTTGGAGTTAAATTTATGGTAAAATTTTCTAAGCCACCCAATCACTAATAATTTTTATAGCAATTTGACATCTAAGAGACATTTTGTGATACATGTATTTAGTACATGTGTAAAATAAAGAATTTACTTGAAAAAGAAATCTTGACATGAGTACTGAATTCTGAAAACTTACCAACAGGTACAATTTCTTTAGATGGCATCTGGACTCCATAAGAGCCAGATGCGGCATCTATGAATTTTTCCATAACCGATCCATCCTCTACAAACTTTTTCAGGTTGGATGTTCCTAAAGTTGTTGTAATAAAGAAATACAAAATATGGTTAAACTTTGATATCTCAAACACTGATGTCTATATGATGTTGAAGTGACTTGAAAGTCCCAACAACTTTAAGTATTTTACCCTTTATATCTAAAATCCTCAGTTATCTTGAAATTTGTTCATAGCCCCATAGACTTCAAATTAATGTGGTTTGACTGTATCAAAATATTGTAATGAGACTTTCTTTAATGTGAGAAGAATCATATCAAAAATAAATGAAAATGGTAACAAGAAAAACTTAAAGATGAAATACTCATAGCTTACAAAGTAAACAGACAAAAAAAAAGATCAGAGATTCAGAAGTTTTTTTTTTTAATTAAACATTAATTTATGAGAAATATTGCTGATTTTTAATTTTTATTTCTTTTGGTTATTTATCCTTATATATAATTTTAATTGGCATAGATCATTCACATTTAGTTTCAAAAATTACAAACCTCTAAAATCTATTGCCTTTGCTCTACTGTTGAAGCGTAGCACAGCCACTTGCTGGCCTTTTTCTACTAGTTTATCAACCTGAAATATTTATTCATCATAAAAATATATTTGCTTGACAAGAAGAAAGACATAATCAATATTACATTAGTTCTTGTGAGAACAATAAAATAGTGAAAATAACATATACTTATTCAAATTTTAAGAAATGACATACATATTTCTCTATCTTCTTCCACCATTTCTTTTCCATCCTTCTTTAGTTACTGAAAAATGTATCATAATAAGATTCAACAATCTATTCTTGTCTTTTTCTTTTTAGCCTATCAATATATATACCAACTAGACAACATTGATATGGTGACCATGTTAAAGGGCACCGCTTAAACAGTGGACAATAGGATAAAAAGAATTTCAGAGAATTTTGCTTTGACCTTGACCTACTGTAAAATCATTAGATTTTGTGGTGGCTCAATTTTCGTGGAATTTGTGGGTACCTCCCATCCACGAATTAACATCCTCCACAAAATAAAAAAATAGATGTTATAAAATCATATGTTCTTATGATGATAAAAAAGAATACACATAATTATATCCCCATGAACCTGTAAAAGTTAAGCAATCCATGAAAAATGGCCCCAACGGGTTTTAATGATTTCACAGTATATCTTCAAAATTTTCAAGCTGGCATAGAACTTCTTATTCAATCTCATTACCCCTTACATACAGGCATTTTTGTTCAATCTGAACATATTAACCAAATGGGAAATAATCCATGGTCTAAAACTGATTATAAAGTGAACTGCTTTGACCTTCACATTAACCTTGATCATGGTCACTGCACGCCATTAACCAAAAAGCTCTGTTTGAGTAAAGTATTAGCCAAACAGGGGCTACAAGGAGAGTATGTATATGCTTAAAACATGATTTTAGCTTGATCTAAATGACCTTGACATTTGACCTACAAACATCATTTAAGGCCACTGCATACCCTTTAATCAAAGGCATCACGTGGGTGATATATGCACCAGATTGGAGCAAAGGAAGAGAAGTCATGCTCCGAACAAGGATTTTTCGTATAATTCTGCTATGACCTTCACATTTGACCTATGCAAATTTGTTCAAGGTCACTACAAACCTGTAATTTATAAGCTCTGAGTATGAAAAGTATGAATCAAATAGGGATAAGTTAAAAGCATATATAAGTGCTGATTTTTTTTTTTGCATGGGCCGTTATGACCTTGACCCCTGACCTGCAGGTCACTGCACACCCTTCGACCATAGACACTTTGTAAGTGAAATATGAGCTAGATTGGAAGAAGGGGATAGAAGATATGCTCCAGACAAGGATTTTTTTAAAATTCTGCTATGACCTTAACCTTGAACCTAGAAAATGGTTCGAGGTCATTGCACACCCTTTACCAAAAGAATCCCTGTGGGTAAAGTATCTGGCCAAGCAGATGAAAGGAAAGACAGACGAACAGACGGACGGACAGACTGATTACTATAGGGCACCCGCAGTGAAGGGGCCCTAATTATTGTAAACCAAGTTCCAGGGATGGGGTAATCATAATCAGTAATCGTAATCAGCTGTAATCGATTACAGGTTGCTGAGTAATCATGAGTAATCAGTAATCATCCATTTTTCTTATTACAAGTAATCATAATTTAATCGATTACTCTGTGAAAAAGTCCTGTAATCATGATTAATTTTTGATTACTTTTATGATTACAATGGCAAAACTCAATAGGTTGAAATCATTATTCATTGGATCTTATATTTAGTGAATAAGGTTCAGTCTTAAAGTTGGTCAGTATTTATTGCCCTTGGGCATGTTTAAATTCATGTCCAGTCATGATACAATGAGTTTGCTATTCAACAGTCCTTGCTTTTAGGCGCATTAGAAAACAGTTCACATACTGTGCTTATTTAATTGGGAAAATTATTTAAAGGGTCACTTTTAGTTGGACTTTGTTTAGAGAAAGATGTCTGCTGTACAACATTTTGAGTTTTCTGATGATCAAACATCATTGGGTATTGTGAAAGCCAAATGTAGATACTGTTCTGCATACATATCGGGGAATGCAAAAACTACTTAAAATAGTAAATAATGCAACAAATTACATTGATACCAGAATAAAGAGTCCTGTCAAAAAATGCACTGTTTTTTTTAAAATGAAACATTTAAACTATGAAAAAACTGAAAAACAAATAATGTAATCTAAAGTAATCACAAGTAATCATGATTACAATGAGGAAAAGTAATCTAATGTAATCAATTACTTTTAAAAATGGATGTAATTAGCCTGTAATCGATTACTTTTAAAACCAAAAGTAATTGTAATTTAATCGATTACTTTTGAAAGTAATCAACCCCATCCCTGAAAAGTATTTCACTGAACAAGTTTCAATTGAGGTGACTTACTATAAACCAACTTTTATTCGCGTGTGAGAAATTTTTGCGAGGTTTATGGGAGCCTTGTCATCGTGAATACCTATATCTCGCCGCGAACCAATCCTTTGTCTATAGTTTTTATAACAATACAGGTCTGGATAAGGCTTGGTCGGAGACATTAGTTGTTGTGACTGAGCCAGTTTATAAACAATTGATCGCGAAAATTAAGTCACCGCGAATAAAAATTGGTTTATAGTAAGTCACCTCAATTGAAACTTGTTCAGTGAAATACTTTTCATGCATGGATCAAGGGGGGGTCTAACACCCCCCCCCCCTTGAGATATGCAGTTATTAAATGTATATACTAAACCATCCCCACAATGTCAGGGATTCTGAGTCAACATGTAAGGATGATACTTCATCAATAAATTTAAAATTAAAAACTGAAAGTTGAAAATTTTGGGCGTCATAAAAAAATAGAGGCGAGTGATTACATTTTATTATAAAAGGTCATTTTATCATTTAAAATATTTATTTATCATTTAAAATACACGTAGAAAGCATTAACTATATTCGCCACTGTTATGGACCCCTACTGATCGCTTTTTTTATTCAAACATACATATTTACTAGTAAACCTTGCTGACGATCTAACGAGAAAATCAATCTATTGATTTATTAAAAAAAAAATAATGGTCACAAATACCAAATTAGAAGATATTTAATCCCAAAATCATTTTAATCATTTCTGATTCCTAGCATCAAAACAAAGTACAAAATGCCTCACAAATTATCTGTTTAGACAAAATGTTTTTGGGTGATTTAATGTATCTCTTACTAATGTTGGTTATGTATTTTTTGCAATGTCGCTACCTGCATATCCCGAATGAATCCCCAAAGAAAGCATTTTATTGCATAGTAGCTATATAGTTATTATAACATCTATCATGGCACCAGTGTAATAGGAAATGAAGAACAGTCAGATACCACATTGAAAACATATAGTTGGACCAGGAATCTGTGGCGTCGAAGCAAATTGAAAGTGGGGGTTGGGGGTAAGGGGGCTAGACTAATCATCAAAAGCCTTGACAAAAAAAAAAAAACTATTTCCCAAGATCTCGATATTCCTAATCCGTGAGGGGGGGGGGGGCAGTATAATTTTTCTATTTTCAATATTACTATTAATATTTAATTCTTTTAAAGGTAAATTCAATTTAGGAACAATTATGTTTCCAGCGAGAAAAAGTGGGGGTGGGGGGCTAGCCCCTCCGGGATGCTTAACGTGTTATGTGTCTAATGGTTTGGTTTACGTTAATAATAAATTGTATTTTAAATTTCCGATCCATATAATAAATTATATACCTTGTGCAAATAGTTCAGCAAGCAGCTTACGGTGCAAGGTGACTTATGGTGAAAGCGAAAAAAGAAAAATCATTAGCCAATGAGAGTTCGCTTAACAAAATATGGTTAGTAGGCAACCAATCAGATCAAGGTCCATATCGAGGTTCTTAGATCCAATAATACGTTACTATTATACCTCCTGCTGCTGCTGACTGAAATGGCAAGATACAAAAATGTTTGAGGATGATGAATATTTGGATTCATACTCCCAGGTCCTTCCATTACCACCACGATACAGGTTCAGGGACCTGATATGGGGGGAATCTGGTCATCACGGGCAAAACAATGACAGGTATGAAAGGCAGCGCCAGGTGTACATTGTACAATAGTTTAATATTCTCATGTTTTGAATTCCTGGGCCCATTACCGTGATCATGCAAGAACGAATCAATACTTTTACTGAATTATTTATGTAATGTAAATCTATATATTAAAGAATGTCTAATTAACTGTACACTGATTTTGTTTCATCCATGCCCTTAATTTTTTTATAAGAACATTTTTTTAAGGGGGTGTCAAAATGAAATATATTTACCACTGCCACTGGTGCTTGTTTCTGTAATAAAAGTTCACCCAATTTTATAGTATGATAATACCACTTGTAAGGTATCTAGGATTCCATTGAGTAAGTACAGTCCCTAGCTTCCTAGCTGTAGATCTGTTACTTAAGCTCTCTCGCTGTCTGAAAAAATTTGGTTGGGAGCCAAAGTGCCTCCCATAATAGAAAACTGCAATTTATAGCACACCAAAAAATGCGTTAGTTTTGAACTATGGGGGAGGAGGGAGGGGCACTGGCCTCCTGCACAGCCACCTACCCCATTTCATGCTTTGCGTGTCACTAAAGCGTAATTCAGCTTCAATTTTTTGCTTATACATATACAGAGCTAGGTCACGCTACGCCACTGGCAATTTATACATTATGCATGCATGGTATATGTAGTATAAATAGATGCTTGTTATATCAAATGATCATGTGTTTTTACTTGGACTTCTTGTCATGTCCCTCCCCATGCACCCACAAAAACTATATACTTAATTAATTGGATTCTTGCAGTTAAATTTATATGTTTGGTACATGTTGTATAAATTTATATTTTGACACTTGTAATTAATAAAAAAAGACAGACTTAAAACCACCACTGATCTAGAACTTGTACACAGAAAAAATCATTGCATATTTAATTTGTGGTAAATGATCAATTTGGCAGAGCAAGACAAACATTCTGCTGTGCGTACTAGCTACTAGTACTACACCGACAGTCAAATGAATATTGTATGATGGGCAGTCTGATAGAGGATAGGGCACATGTATTATATAGTCATGTGTTTGTAGCATGTAAATTAGTAATAGCTTATTATGACGTGATTATTAATAACCATTTTTAATATAGTTAATAAATGGATATAATTGGGCATGGTTTTTGAAGGGTTTAGTTGCTGAATTCTAGCCATAGATCAGATACTGGAGGAGGTTTTAAGGTTTATTTTAGCAGGTTAAAGTTTATTTGAAAATGTCCGATACCTCTGGGTTTTTTTTTTTGACTTGATTTGGGAATGAAATTCTGTCAAATTCAGCCCCAGTCCCAATCGTAAATTTCCTGATATTTTCCCCAATTTTGGACCCAAAATTTCCCAATTGTAATTAAAAAAAAAAATCTATGCATGGTTTGTCAATTTTACATAGATTCTGAACAGAATAATAATGTCAAGAAATCTAGAAAAAGAAGCATTGTGCTCTAATTAGTATTTGAATAAATGATAGAAATCATTTAATTTGATTAGATTAATAAAAACAAAATTTCCCAATTTTCCTGGTTTTTTCTCTTTTTCCCAATTAAAAAGGCCCTAGTACCCAGTCCCAAATTGGTGGAAAAAAACCCACTGTACCTAAGGAACTATTGTTTTTAGCCTATCTAATTAAACTTGTGGCTGTAACTATGTTCATGAGGTACAGAGCAGACTTCAGATACGACAGGTTAAATGTTTTGGAGCAGCATAAGGTGGCTCTATACACCACTTTTTGATGACGCAGTATGCAAAAAAGTAAATTTGGAAGCATGCAATTCCGGTACTGGCTGATTTAAACTGAGGCAAATTGTATGGGGACCGCTCTTTTGAAAAAGTTGTTAAATGAATAGATTTAATTTGATAATTGGAAAATTCATTACTTACAAGTAATGTGGTATGTTATGTTACACTGTAGCGCAGTGGGTGAGTGGGTTCACTTCAAACCTATAGGTCATGAGTTTGATTCTCGTTGAGAGCAATTAATTTTTAAACTTACCAAAATTTTCTAAAACATATTTTTTCATTGAATACTGTGAAAGAAAATTCTAAACCAATGAAAATATTTCAGTTATAAAATACTTTAATGCACATTAATATCAACACCTTAAGGGGATGGCAGGGTTGCTTTGAATTTCTCTCAGGTTGGGATACATAAATCCTATTAGCCTAGTCAATTTTCCCCTTTATTTATTTGACTTAGTTTTGCATTAAAGTGAATATATTCACTTATACAGGCCTATAATGAATTATATATTTATTTATCATTCCAACATTATATTAAGGAAATTTTCTTCAACTCAGAAATGAAAAGTCCCCAAGGTACGTGTTTGGGCCTTGGGACTTAGGAACGATAACCCTTACCTGAGGAATTTTCATACCAAATAAAATTTAAAATATTTTTTGTGTTTATTTGCAATGATTTTCATTCATTTTTTTATGTCACATTTACTAAAATACATTTTCTTATAACATCAAGCAACTTTTTCAGATGATTTGTCAACAGAGTAAGAAATATGAAAAATTATGTTTTGGGGAAATACTAAAAAAAAATTGCAATGATAAAATTTTTGAATGTTAAGAAGTGTTACATTTTTTTTATGTGTCCGAAGGAAATATCCATCATATGACAAAAAAAATTCTCTCAATTTGTTAATAGCTGTCTTTTTAAAAAATATTTTACAAAAACACGAAAAAACATTTAAAAATTCTTTAAAAATACCTATAGTATCCATATCATCATTTTAATATTTGATAAGTGTATGTTTTGTGGTCTTCTATTGAAAATTGGAATAAACTGTGGGTATATAGAGCCACCTTAAAGTCACTCCAGAGTTAAAGTTTTGGAGCAGTATACTAACTTGGAAGTATAAATGACTGCATGATCTTATCCCATTTAAATGGTCAATGTTACACAAAAGTATACTTCAGATACAGGTTCTGATCTTGATTTCTAGGAAGCTAGGGTGTTTTTTGGAGCAGTTCAAAGCGGGCTATGAGTTTTGATTTTAGTTAAGGTAATCCTTCTCTGTGCCATTAGGTGCCTAAGGCAGATCGGTGCTTATCACATGTTTCCGTGGTGCTAAGCGAATGAGAGTCATTGACTCCCCCTGGATGGGACACCAGTACATCGCAGGTTAACTACCAGCATAAGCATGTACCCAGTTTCAGCTGGATGGACTGTACCGTAGATAAAGTGCCTTGTCCAAGTGCACATCACTTAATATCAAGTGACCACAGCAGGGTTTGAACCAGCGACCTTTGGGTTTAATGCCATTATGCCTATGACCACTAAGCCATGTGCTCCTTGAGTTTTGAAGCTGGTTATATATATTCAAGTACTAGTAAATCCTGCCTGGCCATTTAGACTTGTTGGTTAAAAAAATATGATAAATCGTACCATACAATAAACTATCTAATATGACATGATATTGTGTTTCATGATGCAAATGTTTATCATTTCATATAAAATGCTATATTATGAAATATGAACTTTGCCTATATCTGTTACTCCTAGACTCAATATAATTAAAAAATAAAACATAAGTTTGCATGAAATGTGTTTAATGAACTTTATTCATTACAATGTAATTATAACAAAGAATATATATTTTGATACCTGCATTTTGATATTCATTTGTTGATTTGTAAGCATATTTATCTTGGGAATAATTGCTTGAATGCCAGTTAAACTGCCTTATTGTTTGTACCGGTATGTATGTACCCAGTATACATATATAAAATACATAAAAAGTGTTTTCTGCCAATAAAATAAACTGACTGGTTGCTATTTGATGTACATATAACAGCTTTTAAAACCAATTTGACGTAAACACAGTTTTTTTTAGTGGAAAATGACCCCATTTAAAAAATCAATGTTTTCAAGATCATTTAAACCAATAATTAAAATTTTGTTACAATCTAGTGTAATTATCTTAACTAAGTTAAGTGTCCAAGACTCTAAGTAGTGCATTTGACAATGCACTTGCTTCTCACTTCTGTGAGACTGTGACCAGTGTTCGACCCTTGTGATGGACAGTGATTGTATGTGATATGATATGGCAGTTGCCCGCTTGGATACATGAGTTTTGTAATGGATATATGCCAAAAACAGTTCTGTATGAAAAAATATCAGAGAGTTTCAAGGCCTATTAGGGCCGAGAATTGTCTGATATTTTTCCATTCTTTTCAAGTGTTTGAGGCATATATATAGTACTTAAAACACTGCCATTGAATTCCATTTTTGATATACCTGAGACAGTCTGATTTTGAAGGGTATCAGTACTTTAACCACTGGTTAAGCTCTGATATTAAGAAGTTCACCAGTATCAGACAGTCACAGGTAAAAATTTAGACTGCTGGAACAAAGGAATGACATCACAGCAGTGTTTTAATTCTGGGTTATCCAGCTTCCTTCCACATCAATGACCACTCTTGCTGATATTCATGCCAACGAGAGATGTTAATGTAATAGCACTTTTCATTAACGTTGCCTCTACGGCGACATCATCAGGAAACGGTGACCTTAGTGGAACGGTTGGCAACGTCACAATGCTCACACAATGACAATTGCAGCTTAAAACTGATAGGTTATCTCAAAATTTGGCCCAGAAATTTTGGCTATTTCCAGTTTTAATGTATTTCAATGGAGTAGGACAAATTGTAGTTACAGAAAACCAGTTTTGTAAAATATGGTAGCCGATATGCCATATTGATTCCTAATTGCAATGGTAAAATGTGTTGCCACAATCGCTCACTGGCAATGCATGTTCCAGCAATCAGTGACAAAGGCAACACAGGCAAATCCGGCAATGCTGGTTAAATTGAAAGCACCCTATGTTGTAAGAACTTGTTTATAAGTTGTTGTATTTAAAGTAAAGTTCATTTTTTAAAAATAGGTTTCTAGTTAATAAGTAGGTGCTTGTACTTATATAGGATGAACTAAAGTTATAATTACGTGTATCTGGAGTTACAGAAAGAACCCTAAATAACCAAAACAAGAACAATGAGACACTGTGGCTCGTACATATCTTGTTATAATTTTTGCTGGAACAAAATAGCTATATAGAGCGTTCACTTTTAAATTAAGTTAATTATAGTTCATATAAGAATACGTCAATTAATGGACGAGGGAAATTGATGTTCATGTAACATTGTCACTGTATTTAAGTAAATAAATTAATGCACCATTAGGCTCAAGTAGAAGCACAAAGAGGATTTCATAATCAATTTTAGATCCCTATAGTCTCACAACAGATTTAGTAACTTGAAGGATATATAGGTTTTTTGTGCTCCACAAGGGGGTTCTAATTTTGATGTAGGTTATATACCTGTTTATCTATAATATATGAACAATTGTTTAAGATCTTCTTGTCATGAGAACTACAGTGCTCAATATGTGACATGACAATGAAATCATCATCCTGTTTGAAAAGGGGCTCCATGTTTAACAAGAATATCTGGAGAAAAAGTTTAAAATCTTGGTGAACGGGATTTATTCTACAACATTATCAAGCTTATTTTATATAACTTTATAAATCTGCTTTTTATTTATTGCTTTTATTACTAAGGTGAGCGATGTGCACCATAGGCCTCTTGTACATTTATGACATACACATGCAGGTGTTCATTAAAGTTCAGTTGTAACATGAAACCCTGCAGACTTTAAAATATTAATACATTCTAAATAAGCCTGCAACTGTTATCCAGTCAATACATGCACAAAGGATACTGGTCCATCTCATAAAGACCTATTCTGTTTTTCAGATATCCCTTATGTATTATAACTATCTATAACACAAACAGGCAGAGAAAGCTGCTGTAGGTGCCAGCAGAGGTTGTTTGTTTCAGGTAAAAAAAATGTGTGACTGCAGTCGGTTATAAAGCTCAGAGAAATCTCCATATGTTGCACTGTTCGGGAGACAAGTGTGGTGACTTTATCAATACCTGATTGATTAGAGGGCTTTCTACACCAAGCAAGTTTTACCCAGGGATGTTTTAAATTCCTGCTTTTTAAGTCTAGATGGCCATTAATGGGAGTCAGAGGAAGCTTCACTTTCATTGAAAAAAAACCCTCTAACAAATGCACAATTACTGGTATCTCATGAAACGGAGAGATATGTCTTTGCCAGGAATGACTCTCATTCAGATGTATTGTTTGTAGTTGTAGTGGAGGAATTCTCAATAGGTTTCTTGTGAAATATCTGAGATTTTTGTGATCAATGAGTGAAGAGCCAGATTTAAGTGAAACTAGAGGCAGACACGTGAAATGTGGTGTTAGTGAATGCTACATGATACCGTGAAACTGTAGGCTGAGAACTTGTGATTTATTATGTCTAATGTTTGGTTTTATCATCGGAGTGGACTAAACTCTGGACCAAATAGTCCTCGCATTATGTCAGGGCAGAGGCGAAATAGGTATCGCAGGAACCATGGGCACCGAAGTAGTGGGGTCGAACGCCTCTCTGTGAACTCCGATAATTTACCCCCACCCCCAAAGTAAGTCTGCAGTATCAAATGGGTTTAAAATTTTAAACAATATGAACTGGTTCATTTTGATATCAGAATTTAAAAATATCTAGTCATTTGAGCACTTACTAGCTTGTTTGTCGTTCATTAGCTGTATTGAATCTAACCCAAACGAACTGATTCCTTTGACTTCATAATGTAAAAATACCAGTCATTTGAGCATTATGCTAGCTTATCTATTCATGAACTTATTTGCGTATGTTAATGAATCTACTGAAGAACGTGTGTCGGTGAATTCTCATGTAGTCAGTAAAAATTGTCTGTGAATTTGTCAAGGTCCATTGTCATATTTTGACAATTTATAAAATTAAATTACCGGTATGAGCTTGTACTTTATAATTATTGTGTCATTTAAGTGAAAATGTACTTGATAATTCAGTGTTTCATATGACATTCAAACATCTCTGTTTTAATTTAATGTTCTTTCACCCTCTCTCTATAAGGAATAGGATGTTATTGTTATTCCTATCTGAATTCAATTGCACAGCTTTTCTAGATCATAATATGGATTGAAATTCTAAAATGATTGAAATTTTACTGGTAGATGTATAAAAGCTTCATTCATTTTTCATGATACACCTGCACTAATGCTTTCATCATTTTATAGTTGTATTCCTTTTTTGTAGTTTTATTTTATTGTAAAGGAAGTCATTTGATCAAAATTCAATAACAATTTTACTTATTATTCCATGCAAGCACTTGTCAGCGACAATGAAGATCTGTAAGCAGAGGTTGCTTGCATTCATGCTGAGAATACTTACTGTATTCCCTACTGTTAAATAATCATTGATTATAAGTATAAGATCAATTGTTAATTTGTGTTTATTGTATTCAAAGACAATTAACAGAAGGAATTGCATAGATTATTGCTTATTTCATTGTGTATCACTGAGACATGACTGTAACCTATTGATTCTAGAGTGATGGATGGAATGGTGTCGTCTTCCAGTAGGTTTCAGGATATATTGAATGTATTTACATTTTCTTTGAGTTGATAAGCATTTAATTTTTTTAGGTCACCTGAGCCAAAGGCTCAAGTGAGCTCTTCTGATCACAATTTGTCCGTTGTCTGTCGTTGTCGTCGTCGTTGTTGTCGTCGTCGTTGTTGTAAACTTTTCACATTTTCATCTTCTTCTCAACAATCACTGGGCAGATTTCAACCAAATTTGGCACAAAGCACCACTAGGTGAAGGGGATTCAAGTTTGTTCAAATGAAGTGCCACGCCCTCTTTAAAGGGGAGATAATTGAGAATTATTGAAAATTTGCTGGTATTTTTCAAAAATCTTCTTCTCAAAAACTATTCGGTCTGAAAAGCTTAAACTTGTGTGGAGGCATCCTCAGGAAGTGTAGATTCAAGTTTGTTCAAATCATGGTCCCCAGGGGTAGGGAGGGGCCACAAGAGGGGGGTCAAGTTTTACATAGGAATATATAGAGAAAATCTTTAAAAATCTTCTTCTCAAAAAAAAGCTCAAATTAAAATGGGAACATCCTCAGGTAGTGTAGATTCAAGTTTGTTCAAATCATGGTCCCCGGGGTAGGGTGGGGCCACAATTGGGGGATCAATTTTTACATAAGAATCTATAGAGAAAATCTTTTAAAATCTTCTTCTCAAAAACTACTAGGCCAGGAAAGCTCAAATTTGAGTGGAAGCATCCTCAGGAAGTGTAGATTCAAGTTTGTTCAAATCATGGTCCCGGGGGTAGGGTGGGCCACAATTGGGGGATCAATTTTTACATAGGAATATATAGAGAAAATCTTTAAAAATCTTCTTCTCAAAAACTATTAGGCCAGGAAAGCTCAAATTTGAGTGGAAGCATCCTCAGATAATGTAGATTCAAGTTTGTTCAAATCAGGGTCCCTGGGGGTAGGGTGGGGCCACAATTGGGGGATCAATTTTTACATAGGAATATATAGAGAAAATCTTTTTAAAAAATTCCTTAAAAAACTATTTGGCCAAGAAAGCTCAAATTGGTGTATATCCATCCTCAGATAATGTAGATTATAGTTTGTTCAAATCATGGTCCCTGGGGGTAGGGCGGGGCCACAATGGGGGATAAATTTTTACTTAGGAATATATAGAGAAAATGTTTAAAAATCTTTTAGAGACTCTTTGGCCAGAAAAGCTTAAACTTGTGTAGAGGCATCCTCGGGTAGTGTAAATTCAAGTTTGCAAAATCGTGATGGCGGTTTGAATTTTTACATAGGAATATATAGAGAAAATCTTTAAAAATATTCTGGGAAAGTTTTTGGTCCAAAACTCGGTACTTAGTGAGAAAGCACAGGTTATGCAGATTTAAGTTTGATGAAACCATGAATCCCTAGAGAAAAGTGGGGCCACGAAATGGAGGTGGGGGGTATATAGGAATAGAGAAAAATCATCTTACAGGTACAACAACAAAAGGGGCTTGGTATTTACTAAAAAATAAGAGGTGGATTAATGTTGGCAGATTTTCAATTTTTATTTAGCAAGATTTACTGTACTCAGTTGTCAAGATATTTTGATACTGTAATGCTAATTGGATCAGAATTAAAGCAATTGTTGCTTAGGTGAGCGATGGCCCCTGGGCCTCTTGTTAAAATATCATTATCAGAGCTATATCAAAGTATTTTTATGTTTGATACTAAAAAGAGTTTCAAAGAGTACAAACTTCAAGTATCTGGTGACAGTGAAGCATTTTGTATGGATCACTGTTATTTTAGAATATACCCAGCTGTCATGCAATTATGGTTCTTTATAGATCTGAATAATGGGATGAAAAACATACCAGGATCATAAATAAACTGTTTCATATTATCAAAAGACAGTAACATGTGTACAATGATCCTTTCACAGGCAAAATATGTATGTATGCATATCACTGACTTATCTGTTTCCCTATAGTACATGTAGTAGCATATTTTATACTGGATAGAATTGCAGGTAGTCTGGACTCGAATTTCAGGGGGTAAATGTTTTTTATCCATCCGCTAGTCTGACATCAGTCTGTCTATCAGTCCTTTTTTCTTCAGTACAACTGACCTCTTCAATCTCTGAACAGTATTTCATGAAACTGCACCACTAATATGAGGACAAATTAAGTATCCGTAGTACATGTATATTTAAGTATGGCCAAACTTTTAAAGCTCATTTAAAGGAAGCAAATTTCTTAGAAAAATAATGGTAACAGACTCTCCTGTGAATATGTTTGTTCTCTAATTATTCTCTTATTTACTAAAAAGTTGGTGTTTTTTTTAAAATTCTGATGAGCTGTTAAATAGGAGTTGCACGGACTGACAGATCAAAACATTGTACCTTGGGCTGTGTTTTACAAAAGAACTTATGACAAAGTTGTTAATATTTTCAGTCTGATGGAATGGTCTTCAATGAACAAAATTTGTATCAAACCATTTATTTACAACTATTTACAACTATTTTGATTTCCATAATTATATTTTACAGATATTACAATAAAACATTGATTAGTATATGATTAATAAACATTCATTAATTTTGTCGTAAGTTGTAAGTTCTTTTGTAAAACACAGCCCTGAACGTCAAGTTGCGTGGGGCACTATAATGTATGAATTAACTCAGCTATTATTTAATTCTTACATTCAAATGAATTTTATTTGCACAGGAAGGCAACCATTACAATGAAAATATTTTAGTACATGTCTACATTGGGGTAGATACAACAAGTTTGCTGCTTCCATTGAACAGTAAACAATAAAACCTAATGCACAATATGATACACCTCTGCTTATTAATTATTTTAATGCATTTCAAGATATTTTGTCCATCAATTCATAAACATTACCGGTATTTTATGATTTTACTTTTGTTCTAGATTGAAGAGAAATCTGACTTTCAATGATAAGATTGCTGCAATTCTGCATGGAAATCATCCGATAATTTGATCTATCAATTTACAAATAGATCCTGTGAGCAGAGTAAAATCAGCTCTCGAGGACAATGCTTCAATTGTCCAGTGGCATATTTGCAAACTATGAAGCTTCTCTATTGAATAATTGTGCTTTTCAGATACAAATATTTGCAAAGTAATTACCTATGCAGGAACATCAATTTGTTGAAATAGAAGGCTTCAGATTTTGATTGCTCAGATGTTATTTTGGTTGCATGACTGGTATAGTGAGGTATGGCGCACGCCATCTATTAACCAAATGCTTGTTTTTGATACCAGTAGTTAGTATAGACCAGCTCTATAACTTATCAATCAATCATTATTTGAAAATGACATAATATCCAGTATATGACATGTTGTCCAAAATAGAAATATTGCAAACTGAGACTGTATTTTTCTTAAGACTTAGTGTTATTTTTTTTTCATTTTTGCAGAGTGAGAGTTGAGTTTTTCACAAATGAGAAATCTCTGAAAGAGCGACTACAGCTTTACTTCATCAAAAACCAGAGATCAAGTAAGAGGATGGTTCCATTACAGTTGAACCTGTATAATCCAACACCCTGATAATCTAATGCCTTGGTAACCTGGCACTGGATTAATCAATACTCGTCAATATGTTAGCTCTATCTCTGATACATAATTAATAAATTATAAATAGTCTGACTACTACATAGGCTTTGACATCGTTTTACAAAACATATACAAATTCTTGCACTGAAAATTTGGAACAATAGCTTTTACTGTGTAAATTTGATTATAAAACTGAAATGTTTTGAATTTCCTATTGCAGTTGTCAAATTTCAAAAATCATTCTGTTCTAATTAGTTTACAGTTTTGTAAAAACTTGCTTAAACTCAATGTCATATTTAAACTTCATCTGACTATACACACTCTCATATGTTAAAATTATTGATAATTGCATGGATATGACCTTATGAATTGTAGGTCTGAGGATACGTATATTTAACTTTGCCATTAAGCTGTTAACATGCATCCTGTACATAGTGAGGGTCATGTCAGACTCTGTCCCATCAGAATGGTGAGTGTCCAGGTATTTTTTTTCTTACGACGCATTTCAAATAATCTGCTCATTTTCTGCAGTGTTCTTGCTTTCGATTTTATTTATCTTTTAGAATAGAAAATTTGTTTGTTTCATACAGAGTGAACATTACATTAGCACATGCAGAAAAATTGATAGGCTCAAGGAGACAAATTATCCTATTTTTTTCTCTTTATTTAGAATTAAAAGCATGAACCTATCACTTCTGGTAGGGATATGTGTCTACATTACTACTCTCATTTTAAAATGTAATATATGAATTACTGATAAAGAAACTCCATCATATATCAGGCTAATTAAGTACCTGTATGCAAGTAATTATTATGTCATGTATGAAATGTTCTTTTTTGGCCTAGATGCAGTATATGAGTATTGATATATTTTCTCTCTAAATCAATTCCCTCTCTGTCTCTTTCTCTCTTGCATTTGCAACTTATTTATAAATTAGGTAGGAGTTTGACAGGCTTTGGATATAGATGACTATAAATGCATAATATCAGTCTGTCTGAATAGAATTTGCCATTTGGTACCTCGTTAGTGATTTTAAGAATCAATATTTATTAATAATCAATTAGTTGACAAATCCTGTGCTATTTAATTATGATATTTATTTTTATGTTGTGAAATGTAAATCTTTTTTATAGTTCAGAGCAGCAGATTCAAGCTCAAAACACATCATCTTGTCACGTGACCCTTGACCCAGATGTTTTCAAAGAAAACAAGGTCATCAAATGGTAAGTTGATATATGTATCATAAATAGTTTTGAATAATTTTATACTAGATAAGAAGATTTATATTTTCAAAAGTTTCACTGCATTCTAGAAAAGTGTCATCTGTAATGAGAAAGAAATAGGTGACATATTTAACTGATAATAAGCTAATTAACTACATGTTGAGTACATGCATGCTGTACAAATATTCTGCTCTTAGGTTGGATAGAGTTATTTATACTAAATAAATGTCGGAAAGTTTTAATACAAATATTCACAATACTTAAAGATCAGCCATAACCTCAAGCTGATAGCTAAGTCTTATACTGTGGTTTCATTAATTTTCGTGGATATCAATTTTCATGGATTTTCTGAAAACCACAGTTTCAAAAATACGTAATTTCGTGGCCAATGATCCTATCAATACAAAATGTTAGTTGAAATAGAACTTCAATGAACATTTATTTTCGTGGATCAACTTAACAACGAAATCCACGAAAATTGGTATTCAACGAATATTGTTGAAACCACAGTAGAAACAAAT
This sequence comes from Magallana gigas, assembly GCF_963853765.1. Taxonomy (NCBI): domain Eukaryota; kingdom Metazoa; phylum Mollusca; class Bivalvia; order Ostreida; family Ostreidae; genus Magallana; species Magallana gigas. Next base: position 18,078,415 of record NC_088854.1, on the reverse strand, counting down.
TTGTATTGCAGAAACAATAAAAGTGTACATGTACATATTGCTTAAAAAATGTTACACTTGATAAAAGACGCAGATATATTCACATTAGCAATTTCAAAAATTGTACTAGTGGTGAGTAAAGAAGTTACTGTTTAAAATCCTATTATACACATGCAATCTTCTCCTTAAAAATATAGATGAAATAAAACCGAAAAGCTGTATGAAATTCTGTCCATGCCTCTAAGCTTTTTTAGTTTCTTATTTTACATCAAGAGTAGTTCTTGATGTTAAATAAGAAACTTAAAAGCTCTCTATTATATTATTTTACTGCAAAAAATATTCTGTAGGGATTAAGTACTACAGAATTGTCACTTCCATCATCAAAGTGACGGATATAACACTTGAGATCTTGCTAACATCTAATCTAAGCCTTATACTTGCTGCTAGGATACCTCAACCAGAGAAAGTCAATACTTTAATGTCTTGTTTTCTTGACAGAGCAAATTAGATTTGAAATTGGATTTTTCGTTCTTTTTTTATTTCATGTTGTGTTTCACCAGAAACTTATTTTTTATAATTGTTGTTTCTTTGATGTATAAGCTACATAATGTCAGGGTCTATGATGTGATCGATGTCTCAATATTTTAATTACAAAATTTATGACTCTCTAGAGATACGTACTGTATTTAATGGATGAATTGCTCATTTTGATACAAAATTCAGGAAAATCTATAGACTGAACAATTTGGGGGATCAGATGTTTTTCTATCATTGATCACTAGGTGAAATTTATGAGTGATTACTGATGATGGGGAAGTCACCGTATATATTGATAAGACTTATTCATAAATGATAATGAAAAGCTTAAGGAAAATGAAAGAGTTTTAAACTTTAATGTAATTTCAAAATATATTATATAATACTACTTATTCTCTGAATGTACTTTGTTTCCGTATAAGACACATTATGAGCTGCACAGTTTTCATATGTCTGATGTTTTTCTCAGTCTGTCTCTCCTGTACTACCAACTTTCATGGATTTTATTTTATAGAGTAATGTTTATGCCATACAATATTTTTTTTTACAATATCTTATTACTAAATAATTAAATAAATATTTTGCTGGACAATCAATATCTTTTACAGCTTAAGAGGACTCGATGGTCATGGCCATTTTTAAACTGTATTGATCTCTCTTAGAAGAATATAAAAATATTAAAACACCTAAATTTTAATGATAAATTATATGGATTTTTTGGGGGCTTAATAATAGTTAAAAGCCAAACAAATCATGTATGGTATTTTAGATGTGATGGTTAATTTGTTGACCAGCCTCCTTAACTTAAACAGGAATATGAAAGGCGGGGAGAGGGGCTCTCGTATTGCATTATATGTCTATATATTTACAACTCTAACTGCTGTCCATGGTGCAAACTTTTGATCAAAACTATTCTTTCATCTTTGCCATAAATCCTCTTGTCAAATGCAAAGTAAAGGTCAGGGTTATTATCAAAGATTTTGGGGTACTGAATATTGTGTTTGCATATCCGTCTGTCTGGTTTAGATTTAATTTTTGTTATTAATTGAACACACAGCCAGAACATACATCATTATAATAGTTACCATAATATTTATGTAATTAACAGTATATGTCAGGTAGGAATTGTTTTAGAAACCGCATCTTGTTTTTAGGTTTAATTAACATATTACATTAATTGATTTTTTTATTTACTGTTGGTAAAACACCAGCAAGTAAGGACTTTATATATTGTATTTTTTTCCACCTATGAAAGCTTTATTTTACACAATAGCCACTGATGAGATTTGCAGTTAAAACAAATATATCAACATAAACTTTCATATGATCTTATAGTTACAAAGTCAGATCCATGGAAAATTATGTTTATAACATATAGAACAGCTCTGTAATAGTATAGCAGCTTTTATACAATAATGTGTCTGCATGATGTTAGATCAGTACATGTATAATAATTACGAGTCTTGTAGCTTCACAATGAAAATCTCTATTGTGGTTGTAATAAAGAAACGTGACTTAAACCAACATACTGCTTATTGGGCACAATTAAACTAGGTATCTGTAGGATTAAATGAATCATACACAGGTACACTGTACTATCACATCTTCACAGTTTCACTCTGGTACCAGAGTTACATGGATTACAAAATTCCCCATTAATAATGCTGATTAACCAAAATCCACATTTTGCAGCTTTTCAAATTTTGAAGCTGTACATGCCTTAATTAGTCAAGCTGTGATTCTGATCAAATTTATTATCAATAATAGCATATTGGTTTTGGCCTGCATGGATACAATACAAGGGTAGACCACCTGACCAGAATCAATAGTTTGATTCCTGGTCCATGCAGCCACAAACTTTTCTCTTCCTATGACATATTAAGATTTTTTTTTTTAGAATTTAACAGGTATTTTAAATTTATTTACATGTGCATTGTAATGAAGTTATTTTTGGATTTTGTGGGGGTGATAGCGAAAACGACAAACAGTAAAATTAACAAAACAAAATGAATTTATTTATCAACAAAACAAATTAAAATAATAGAATATGAAGAGACTCGCACTCACAAACACACACCCTCACTCTCTCACTGAGAAAGAAAATATAACTTTAAAAAGTTAATCAATCAACACTGACAATGAAACAACAGTGAATTAATTTTTAACACATTCAATTGTCAGTATCTATATGAAACAAATATATGCTTTAAACACTGGCTAAATATAGCTATAACAGTATTTGAAGGAATAAACCAACAAATCAAAATTACCAATACTGTTATATGTAATTTCACAGAAAAAGTAAATTGGAATGTTATCTGTAATTGAACAATCAATTTTTATCACTAGGTAAACTGATAAATCATTTAATCATAAAATAGAATTGAAAGTTTGGCTTCAAATAATTGCAACAGCCACCTTAAAATAGTCACCACTGGGCCTCCATAGCACGCAAAACACATAAACAAAACGTTCCGTCTCCAGTCCCGGACTCAAAGGTCTCTCACTGGAAAACTATCCACATAGGGCCTCCTAACCATAAACGTTCGAACACGAGCTCCTGTGCGTCCCACTTGCGTCACGCGCTGCTCCGTTAATTGTTCTCAGTCCAAGTCCTGCCCCACAAATGCTACGCTAAGCCTTTAAGTGACGTTTTGCCATTGACACACCGGCTCAAACAGTATAAATATTCCTGCACTGAAACAATAAACCTATAGACATATTCATTTATACAACGAAAATAACAAAGACCACACCCTGTAAGTATACCATGAAACTGACAAAAAACTTACCGGCTGGAGAAAAGCAAATGCCCAAACAGATTCACAGTAATTTATGGCTACCAGTCAACCAGACTAACTTCTGGAATTCACCAAAATTAACAAACTGGAGGACGAATTCACCAACGTGGCCGCAGTCTTGACAAGCAGCCACGGCTCTAACTGACCAAACAGGTTATACTAAAAATAGCCCTAATACCGAACACTCCTGATTGACAAATATGGAACACAACTTGGTCCAAAATTACAACTATTTACACAAACAAAATACAAAACTGAAATAAACTGAATTCAACTTCATCACATTCATGTATCCGTGAATATGACATTTTATTGTGCTCATCGCATAAAATTTCTTGTATGATTCATAGATACCGTAGTATCGAATTTTATTTATTGGTTACTGGTTATGATTTGGAAAAACATAATAAGATAATTAAAGTACCATGTAATGGATAGCAACAGCCATATGAGATGTTTTTAAGAGTACCCAATATTCACAATTATGATAATCAATATTCTGATTGTTACAAATTTATGACATCCCTGTGGGGATTTTTCCCAGTACTTTTTCAAAATAAAACCCATGTCCAATATCCATAATGTCCATGTTGAATTCCTGTGACATTTTCATAGATATTGAAAGAAAATTATGCAGTCGTCAAGCAACTAGAGTTCTTTGAATCTTTTATGTGACAGACATGCAATCTGATATTTCCTGAACCCTCTGAGCATTCATTTGCAATTTTACTTGCACAATGTCACTTCAAGAGAGGGCATTGGAGAATGTCTAACACAATAACAGTGTCAACTAATTAGGGATACACTGCTTATAATTGATATTGTTATGTGGAAAACCTTTTCCTATTGTTTAAAAATGCATCACTTAGTTTACCCTTGTGTCAATGTAGCAAACATAGACCTGTTAAGTATATATGTAGAGTGTGGAATGAAGTACACAAATTCCCTTCCCTAAGGGAGTATTTGTCCATCATTTTGGTATAAAAAAAACATTCAAAGAGTACGAAACTTTTTTGAAATATATCCAATACATAGCTGCATTCCATTTGATTCAGTTATGGTGGTAATTGCTAATATATATCAAACATAAGCAATGAGTTTTTCTCTGATATTGACATTGTCATGTGAAGCGCAGCTATGAGATACCAGGAAATAGATTTTATATAGCAGCTTGTGTAAAGCATTGTAATTGCGCAAGCATCACCACATGATCAGCGACAATATTAAGATTTGTATCTATTAGAATTTAGTCGCTGATGAGTCCACGCTTCAGATGTGCAGTCTGACTGGTGCACAGACTAAAAGTTATAAAGAGTTTTTGTTTGTACTAGATGGCCATGGCCATTTTAAAACAATATTCATCCCTTTATAAGAAAAGCTCTATATAAAAATGTAGGAAAAGATATAAATAAATTTTAAAGCTAAAATAGATGGAATTTTTCTTAAAAAGAAAAAAAGATATGATTTATACAGATCTGATTGTTACATTGTTGTCCACCCAGCCTCCTTAAACACCTAGCTGCAAGTTTGGAGAAGGAACAAAACTTTTAAATATTTCAAAAAATGCCTTTAGTTATCTTTATTGCACATTCAACAGTAAAAGGATTTTTTCTTTGAAGGTTTATAATTCGATTCTAAATTGATTTTTACATGTACTTTTCCCATGTGACCTTTAACTTGTTGGTATATATATAACTATATTCATACATTTACCAGTACATGTAGTATGAAAATATTAATTTGGAAAATAAATATTTCGGTGTAAATAGTTTATGTACCGTTACCTGTACCTCTATTATTAATAAATATGATGTTGTTGATGTTGCAGGGAGAACATTATCTGGGTCAACAGATCCTTTGGCCTCTGGATTGCTCAAGTCACAGTAGCCATTATAAGTCTAATGGAGACTGTTCTCATACAGTACCTTAGTTATAAGGTAATTATTGGTCATCATGCATGCAGTTAAAGCAGATATATCTTTGACATTTCCACTATTAAACCGTGATCAAGGAAATTAGGAAAGTTGATATTGCCTAGCTAACATTATGTTATTTAATAACTTAATTAGTAATCATAAATGTATATTTAATTACGATATTCTTCAGCTGACTCTGTCATATATTTTCCATATGATATTACGCAAAATTTCATCTATTAAAGAAGAAAATATATGTACCGGGTACTGGTATTTTTTCCAGCAAACTGTGTTAAGGTCAAGTTATAATTAAAGTAACGCAATATTTTTTTTCTGCAGGGAAACATTTTACAGCAGATTCTGTCTGTGGAATTCCTGTTGGAGCTTGTCAACACTGTTCCTTTTGTTGTAACTGTAAGTATCAGAAACTAATACAGAAAATTCATGTGTTCATTTATTTTCATCTTTTTTCAAAACCTTGATGTCTGGAAGGAATGAGAACAAGCAGCGCTGAAGCATATAACGAGCTGATAGATGCACTGATATTTATAGAAAGGTGATCAAAGCATGTCTTTCTGTGTTGCAGATATTCTGGCCTCCCCTCCGACAGCTCTTTATTCCTGTATTTTTCAACATATGGCTAGCCAAGCAAGCGTTGGAAGATATGTTTGTAAGTAGAATAATGACAAAAATGTATTGATTCCTAGCTCTCTCTCATTAGGCTGGGAATTAGCCCTGAAGCCCTTGGATTCAGTAGTCAATATTCTCAATTTAGATACCTGGAAGATAAGAAATGGGACTGCTAATGATTTAAGTACAGTACCAATTTTCTTGATTAACAAATCAAATTAGAGTGTCAGGAAAGGTTTGGTTTAAAAAATTAAGAAAATATACAACAAAGATTAATTTCTAAGTTACACACAGGTGTGATAAAAAGGCACTGTACGGTATATAATTTTTTTCTCTATTATCGTGTTGTGTCATTTTATTTATTGTCAATACAAAATTGAAATGCATAATTGTAAGTCTTTTGATTGTCATCTTTGAATCTGATTGATGCCTTTAAAGAAAATACTCCTGTAAAGAAAGCTTAAGTGTTTCTCCAACAGGTCATTAGCTCTACTGTTGAGACTTTAATCTATAGAAAATCTAATCTAATTAAGATAAGATCTTTGATCCTCTCCTAATGGATCGCTTCACAAAGTAGAAAATCAGATCTTCAAATAACTAGAAACTGATTTGTTACAGTAAGGCATAGCAGTTTCTCTTGGGAAATATTGGTAGATCAAATTTTAATTAAATTGTCTTGCTACAAAATACGATTGTGTCAGTACTTTGATCCATGTATAATGATATTCTATTATTCCGTTCTATTATGTATAGTGATCGACTTACACCGAATAATAGTGACGTCTCAAATTTGAATATAATTGTTTTGCCACAAAATATGATTTGTGATACTTGTATTGATGTGTCATTATGCGGCTCTGTTTTACAGAATGATTTACACCGAGTAATGATGAAATCTCAGTCTGCCTTGTCTCAACAAATCATGATCCTCATAGCTACCATAGTCTGTTTGGTCATTACCAGGTAAAGATTGTTATTATTTTAAAGACAATCTGTATGATTAAAGTCAAATCATTTATAAGGAGGGCATTGTAGGATCAAATTAAATTTCTACTTTGATTTACTTTTGTTCAATTACAAAGAGAAAAAAAAATCCAAAAATGCATTAACCATTATTTTTTTAAGATTATTTTTTTGAATTTATAAAGACATAACAATTATTCACTGCATTAAACTGTAGTGATGAGCCACTGAAATGAATTCATTTCTGCTACAATAATTATTCTGGTTTTATAATTTTTATTGGGGATTTTCCGCTATGTATACTGTACATCAGAAAATTTACAAGGTGGTTTTAATTTTACTATGTTTGTGATTTTAAAAAGGCTATCTATTATTATATTTATTACATACTTAATAATAAAATTGAAAAAAAAAAACCCATCAACTTGAATAAATTGATTTTAAATATCATTTGAAAGTAGTCTGTACATGTATTAAATAAAACTATGAGATCTTATTGCTTTACCAAACATGTAGCTACAGAACTAGAATTTCCCCAGGTTTTCAAATTAACTGCTCAGAAACATTTGCTAGCATTTATAGTTTTAAACTTCTCTTAAAAATGTCGACTGTAATGAATGTTTTATTTTTATTTGTAAACATGCACAAATGCCGAAATGAAAGAAGGCAGAGGTGTTCCGCAATGGGTGTGATACGGATCCGTATTGGCCCTAGGGCTGATAATCTGTTTCAGCCCCAGAGGCTGATCCGAGTTTTGTTATGTCATCTGTATCACATATGCAGAAAACCTGTATTTATTACTAAGTATGTAATAAAACAATATAACTGGTTCTTGTTTGTCCCTTAGTATGTGTTGGGGTTCTGATAAGTCAAAAGTATAATTTTTGTTTTTGTCTGTCCGTTAGTATGTGTGGGGTGCAGCACCTCCAGCGTGGGGGTAACCGACAGTTTGACCTGTTTGAGTCCCTGTGGTTCTCCATGGTCACTTTCTCCACCGTCGGTTATGGTGACATATACCCAGACATCTGGATCAGCCAGCTTTATATGCTTACCATGATATTCGCTGCCCTTATTGTGTTCCCAAGACAGGTAAAAAAAATTTGCAATTAAGATTTTTTTTTTAAACTCTCTTGCAATTTGCATGATTGCTAGCTATAGTTTTATTTTTAAAAGAAGCAATGAGGGGATACTGATAGATTGAATTTATTTGGAATTTTGACTATAAATACTTTACATTTTACAATTAAGTTGTATTGTTATGCAGCAAACTTGATACAGAGAAATGAAATCCTAGAATGCATGCATACTGGTACATGTTTGAACTATTGAAACTGGAAAACAACCTTAATGTCAGCTGGATTTTATTTCTTACTAACATTGTCTGATTTTTATTTCCTGATAGCATTAAATTGATTTGCACTTTTATCTTTACATTTAATTTTTTTTTACATTATCTTAGACTGAATTTATGTTGAATATGTAAGAAGATTTCAGATTTCAAGAATTAAGATGATAAATACAATAATTGCTCTATCTTGTTCATTTTTTCTACATTTATCTTGGGATAATAAAAGGTATATACCGGTACATGTATCCATGCATGTAAACTAAATTTCACAAATCCAAGAACCAGTGCATGCAGTGTTATTTCAGTATCTACAAATATTATTTTGTTTGCTGTAGCTTGAACACTTGGGGTACACCTGGTTGGAGAGACAGAGGCAGGGTGGGGCTTACAGTCACCACCGAGCTCAGACAGAGCGCCACGTGGTTGTATGCACCACCACCCTACAGTCAGACACAGTGCTTGATTTCCTCAATGAATTTTATGCTCATGCCATTTTACAGGTGAGGGACTTTGATTTTATTACAATCATTATGTTTTAGTAGCAGGAAACTGGCAAGTGAATTATTTTATGGATGGCTTGTTTCTGTACAATCTTATGTTATTTAGAAGCAAATGTCAACAGAATTTTTATGATTATCAGTAGAATATTGAAGTATAAGAGATAAAGGTAGGGAAATATGATAGCTACCTCAGGTACTTAATTTACATGGATATAAACTTTGTTGGAAAAGTTTATGCATTTTAATTACCCGGTAGCCTAATGTCTTTAAATATCCTTAAAAGACTTAAGTAATTTCCTGGTACATTAACAAGCTTTGAAATTAAGATGTTCATAGAGTTTAACATCATATAGTATAGTTATATAATTTGTTAAGCATATAAAATTATGTTACCAATACATATAATTGTATATACAGTATTTCTGGGAGTTTTTTCGCATATGCTAAAAAAATTTGCAAAAATGGGGTTCAAATACTGGTGTATATATATTTTTTTGGGGTTTGTCATTTTCTGCACTTTAGAAAGTTGTTCACAGCAAACAAAACCCAGCATAATATCTGCTTAATGCAATTTGAAAGTGATTGCAAAAAAACCCTAATAACGGTATATGATATTTGTATTTATGCTCTTGAGTTTTTAATGAGTTGTTTAACTTTATAACCATGAGTTGAATTATTTTATGTTGACCTGTATCCCATCACCTCAGTTTGGATTGGATAAGAAGATATGTTCAAAGTTAAAGTGATACAATAGAACAAACACTGCCTACAATTAGAAAGCACAGAGGGCAACAAACTTTAACCAGTGGGGTGACTTAATAAGGCACCTTTTTATATGTATAGACATTCATTTTAATTGAATTATATTGCAATGAAGATTTTCAAAAGTCAGCTAAAACTTGTACACTTACTGGTAAACTATTCAAGAATAATCGTTAATTGAGTTTATTGTTCATTGGAAGTGGCAAATATTTTTAGATTTGAAGTGGCTCTCATTTGGAAAGTTATTTTTTACATTCTCAAGATACATACATTGTACATGTATATGAGGATGGGAGCTAGCTCTTGTAATTCTTGTTTCGTGTGAAGCTTTTAAGAAGATTCTTACTGTATAGTAATGTTGGATCTCAGACACGCTTGTTTTATTGCATTTTCACACAATAAACACTAAAACAACTGACAGACCACTGATCTATAAGTGACATCTATGCTTAGATGTGCTGCCAGCATTTCTCACTTCCTCCAAGCAACTCTTCAAACTGTGCTTTATTTATGTTGATGGGGTGAGAAAGGGTGAGAAAACATTAAACTGCTAGAGTCTGGCAGATTATAAGTACCAGTACAGATAAATTTTTGTATTGCTTTTCATGTATACACATATTTCTGCAAGCTCCATAAGGACTGATGCAGTGTGCAGAATTGATTTATCTTGAAAACATTGTTTCCCATATATCTGAATATTTTCCCGGTTTTTATAATGTTATTAATTGCTTTACTGTCACCTAATCCTTTCATTCCTTTGAAAAATCAGTATTACATATATGTAATAGACATGAATGGAACTGATACTTTTACAGTGAAAAAGAAAGTTTCATCTTAGATATTAAAATGTTTTATCAGCCAGAATTTGATATTCATAATTGATTTCCCTGTGGATCAACTTCCTAGCAGAAGATACCCTTTCTGGGGTTTCAATGATTTTTGGTGGGATTTCTAGCAATTCTCTATTATAGTAAAATTTTACATCCTCTAAAGCTCAGATAGTATGCACACAGTATCATATCTGAGACATAAGTGAATTGAAGTTGTATCATTTGTTTTTGAAGTGGAATTAAACCATGCAGGCTATCCAAAGCAAGTTTATTTTTAATACTACCAATGCAGAAACATGCTTTGATTTTACTTACATAATTTAGTTCTACCACACATTCAGTGGTGAATTTATCCCTGGCGGTCAATTATTTTTTGATTTTTTTTTGTGAACTTGATCTTATTTTTCTGTTTCAGGACTACTATGTAGTTCTATTGTCTCCATGTGACCTTGACCCCACAATGAAGGTCCTTCTCCAGGTCCCAATTTGGGCTCAGAGAGTAATCTACATCAGGGGCTCAGCACTCAAAGACTCAGATCTCACCAGGGCAAGGTTTGAGATATTGTAGTTAATATTAACTGGTCTGAATTGTCTTTGATAAATCTATTATATAATGAATTTGGAATATGATTTAATTAATGAAGATTTGATAAGATTGTAGCTGTTACTGAGAGCTGGTATCTCTGTTGGCAGGGTACAAGATGCGGAGTCCTGCTTTATTCTGGCAGCCAGGAATTACGTGGATAGAGGAGCCTCGGTTAGTACAATGATCATCAATTGGAGTGACAGCATGTTATTAATGAATTTGAAATGACACTTTTTAAGAAGAATAAACAAGTTTTGAAGGTTTTGTTAAATATTGATATGATGAATGATAATGCATTTCCTGTACAGGTTGTGTACAGTGTATAAAATTGAAATCATCCATCTTATAAAAGAATAAACAATTTTTGAAGGTTTTGTGAAATATTAATGTGATCAGCAATAATGTTACATGTATTTCCATCCCATTCTGTAAACTGTATAACATTGTTCTCATCCATCTGTTTTTTAGGATCAACACACCATTCTGAGATCTTGGGCCATCAAAGATTTTGCACCTCACTGTCCTCAATATGTGCAGATCTTTAGACCAGAAAACAAATTCCATGTCAAATTTGCAGGTAAAAATGTTTTAAATGATGTTTGATTGGAATCAGAGTTCACATCATTTGGAAGGGTGTGCAGTAATTTAATGATATGCATGTATTTATAAAAGACATGATTCAGAACCCAGTGATTGAATGAAGTACCCGGTATTTGCGACACACATAGAGTTTTCGGTGGTGCATTATTTTAGTGTGACATATATGTAACACAAATTGTCACCTTCAAATAAACCTCACAACTTCCTAGCTCCTCTGCTGATCAATTTGAACATCAACAAATAATGCAGCAATAATGGTAACAAACAGTCAGCTCAGATTAAATTTTGTTTTTGTCATTGAAATGTTAGCTGATCAATTTTGAATATTTCTGTGTTTTAGTTTGATGTAGAACCATCCAATATAAACCAAGAATCAATGTCATTGATCGAGTTGTCAACAGATTTGCCGGCATGAAAGTTTAAAATGTCATTGTCTGAAAAAAACATCTTGTTATTTTGAGGATCAAACCTCCCATTCTAATCTTATTACTAGAAGGTAGAATATTTTCTATTAATAGATTTATTCATTTTGGGTTTTTTTCTTGACTATCTAAAAAAAATCAATGCTGATCGTGCCTTAATAATAAGGTTAGACAGTCCTACAGGACAAAAATCGCTGACTTAAATCATGCCATGCAATAAATGATTGCAGATTTTGCTTGTTGCATGGGAATTTTCATTCCTGCCAGTAGCATACATTTTTCATCATTAGTTGCTGGTTGCATCAGTATTCATTTAGAATCTATTCTCCTGTGTGTCATTTCAAGGGATATTTGGTCTTGTGGTTCTTGCCTTTGGTTAACAGTTATACTGATAATAGAGTTTGGAGAACATGATCCTTTGCAGGAAAAATTATTTTCAGTACATATACCTTGTAAATGTCCTTAAGTGGATTTTGAAATCGCATTTAATACTTGATACCATTTTTCGGTCTTTCAGAGCATGTGGTATGTGAGGATGAATTTAAGTACGCCTTGCTGGCCAATAACTGCCTGTGTCCAGCTACCTCTACCCTGGTCACTTTACTGCTCCACACCTCCAGGGGACAGTAAGTCAACCTCTACCCCCACACCTACCCCACCCACAAATAATACAAACCCAAACAAAACCAAACAAAATCTGATTCAAGATTCAAACACAATAAAATGATTATATAGAAATCCCAAAACCATGATCCAAGATCCAATATTATATATTTGAGTTGCAGAGACAATGTAATAAAAAATGGAGAGAGAAAAGCTTACTGTGTGAGACTTGGAAGAAATCAATTTTGGTCCTTTTAATATTGATCTGAGTCGTCGTATTGTAATTAAGACGGTGATTCATTTCATGCTGTCTTCAGCGAAGCGTTAATAGATGTCCTTTTCTGTTTCAATAAATGATTTGATGTATTGGTATTGATTTGATAATTAGTGACATCTATTTGAAGGGAAGGACAGCAATCATCAGAAGAGTGGCAGAGACTATACGGGAAATGTTCTGGAAATGAAATCTACCACATCAAACTTGGGGAAAGCAAGTTCTTCAAGGAGTATGATGGCAAAAGCTTTACATACGCATCATTTCATGCTCATAGAAGGTAATGGCGACATATATTGCCCATTCGTGAAAGAACAAGGCATGATAAGGGCTGAATATATGACCTTAATTATAAAGTTTTAAAAAATGACATTACATACACATGTAACCTGTTGATACCTTTGATTAACAAGAATTTGACCTTAAGATTTAACTCCATAACAAATGAACACTATATATTTGTCAAATGCTCAGATTTGGAGTCAGCTTGGTGGCCGTTCAGCAGAACATGGAAGACTCAACCATCCAGCTGAACCCAGGCCCCCGCCACATCATGAAGCAGTCAGACATCTGCTTCTACATGAACATCACTAAGGAGGAGAACACCAGGACGTTTAACCTGAACCACCCCCAGGAGGGGGGACAGAAGCTGGACCAGCAGAGTCTCCCCACAGGTACCCAACAGGCCTCGAGAGTGGCCAGCATGATAGCCTCAGTGGGTAGGTGTTCATAGAGCGACTGCTTCCGTAAATCCTTAATGGGTAATGTTAATGTTGTCCTGTAATGTTTGATCCGAGAAAAAGCCTTTAAATGTTCAAAATGCATATAATGCTAGTTGTAGGTAAATGCTTATACGATTGATGATTAATGTAGTGATTGTAGTCACAGCATGATGGGCTGTACTATTGTAGATAGTAGATTGATGCTTGTTTTGTTATAAAGGGGCATGGTCATGATTTTGGTCAAATTCTATTTTTCTGTTTTTATTATTTGCAATACTTTAGAAATGCAATTCTAATGATCAAATGAAATTTGAGAGTCAGTCAAGATTCAGAGCTCACAAATCTGTGTCATGTAAACAAGGCTTGTGCCCTGTTTTTGTTTACATAGGTTCAATATACCAGTAAAAAACCTTTTTCAAGCTAATTTTTCTATCTTCTTATTTATTTTAAGAATAGATAAACAGTTCCTAACATTTAATTAACACATTCATTTTAAGGCTAGAATGAAATTTTCACTTCAGCATTCAAAATGTAAACAAAAGCTTTTTTTACATAGCAAAGAATTGTAATCTCTGTAACTCTCTTAAAACTCAAGAAATGACATTCAAATTTTGGTTGCTTATTAAGAATGCCTCACTGAAGCATTGTAATTATTAAAATCGAAAAAATAATTTTTGACTAAAATCGTGACCATGCCCCTTTAATATTATGGTTCAAGTTCAGTATGGATCAATTTGTACAAATATTTATGGTCTATTATATTTGATATGCTCCTAAAGCATTTCAACCCAGAAATTGAAATTCTAATGCAACAACAATTTCATGATGTCATGAGGACCAATTTTAGAAAATTAATTGTTCAAAATTACTGATTAGTGGGCAATTAATAAATGTGTAAAAAAAAAATTCATGAGTTACTTTTTTTCTCGAAATTTTCATTTACAAGTACTGAACAAATATTTCAATACCGTATAAACTCATGGTAATGAATATTGTTTGTATTCTCGAAATTCACTTCTTGCCCAAAACTTAACTTGAAGTAGTTGTATGATGTGTGGTAAATACATGTACAGTGTATCTCATGAGATGGCTATCAAAGAAGAGTGTATTATCACAAACTATTTTTATTTGGTTTTCTAAATAAAGGTGAAGGGTTTGATGATTTTGATCCAGGTTTGTATACAAAAATTTGTTTTGAAATTACCTGAAATATAACAAATTTTGTTCTACTTGTATATCTACATCGTTGAAAACCCACGGTCATTCTCACCTATGCTTACTGACCATGGGCCATCTCATTGAGCTTTTCTTATTCTCATGTATAATTTATGTCTTATCTGATTGGTTCCTTTACTCTTTTGTAGAGGAAATCTCACCAATCCTGTTAATTCTTATGCATATATTTATCAACAAGGGCATGTTTTAAAGGCATTATATTCATACCTTCAAAAAACTAAAAAGTTTTGCTTTCTGGTTGGTGATTTTTGAATAATAAATATTTATAATGAGTTCATGCTCTCACAGTCAATAAGCAACTAGTGTGAGTGAGACGGACCATGGATTTCCGACTGATATCTTTGTAACTCTCATACCAAATCCTTGACAGTTTACTTTGAAGTTTAGTCAATGAATATATATGGCAGTTGGGGATGTTTTAATTGGGAAATCACCTGATAGTCAATATTTGTTGCCATTATCTGTCATTTGATATATTTAATTTACTCTTGAATGAGATCTGCATCTTTTATTAAAATCCAACTTTGCGGTAGAAATAAGAGTTTTTTCTACAGTCCTATAGTCAGTTATCAACTTCAAGGATTGTTGTGGGTTTTCTTTCATCTAAAACTTGCTTGAGGATTTCTCTTTTACTGATATTTTAAAATGAATGAATGGGTGTATTAATAACAATTCTTCTTTCTGATGAATCTTCTGTCTTTAAAATCAAATATAACCTGCAGTTTATTTAGTGGAATTTATCTTTTTAAAATGCACTTCAATAACCATGCACTAAAAGTATTTTTTACCTTTTGATGTATGCACCAGTATGACAAATATTTGTTCATAAGATACCAGTACATGCAAGATACCGGTATATATGTGTTGCAAGAAAGAGTCAGCTTTTATGCTTTCAAATATGTAAACAAATTTTTCAAATTGCATGTAAATATAGATATACATCATTACAAATATATGCTCAATCTGATCTAATGCCTAGTACTTTAAAAAATTATATTTCTTCTAATTTTTGGGAACGTTATAGTACATAACCAAGACGATTGCATATTTTTGCAAATGTTTATAGCCTTCTTTATATTTAAATGATACAATGTATAAAAATTAGCAAAAATGTTACATTAAATGAATTAATACTAGTAATTAAGCCCAGTGTAATTGTTGTATGCAAATTTGTTGATCTTTTAATGCAGAATGTAATTGATCAATTTCTACTAATGTGTGAATATTTCAGTAGATTCTTGATAACATTCCAGGCACAGTGGCTTTAGAGCTACAACACACACGAGTGGCTACCTCTGACTCCAACAAGTCCTTGACCTCACCATCAGAGGTGGTCAAAAGGCCTTCTCATCTTGAGCTTCCCAAAGGTCTCAATATTCAGAGTCTCCAAAAGAGACCCAGCATTGCCCCAGTTCCTGCATTCCTGGAGGCGAATGACATCCGGATACAGCTGAATTCGGATGTTGAGACGGATGAGGAAGAGGAAATTCCATCCATGGACTCGGATGATGCTGGATCTGAGTATGACTGATATTTGATTATATTGGAAGAGAGGGATTGATGGATTGTTGCATAAATATTTCATGTACATTTGTATTTAGATAAATTACATGTATATATATGTAGTAAATCTTACACCTATACATGCATTTACATGTATATGTGAAATGAAATTTTAAAGATTGTAACTCCCAAAGTTCAACACAGGAAATAGGTCTGCCTTTTTGTTAACTGATTATTAACTTAAAGGTCTTGAAAGGTCACTGAATGGCATAGCTATGTCATTCAGTCAAATTTCAGTTGACTGAATTGCAGAGCTTCATTCTGTGAAGGGTAAAAAGGTACAGTTATAACTGTAATGTTAAACTTAGGAAATTGCATCTTTGACTGATGTTATAGTTATATTATTAATATACAGGGTACCATGAGAAAGGAAATTGAAGTTCTCGATGAGGTGTAGAACAAAATATTTATTTTTTCTGATCTTCAGGTATGTGCGAGGGTTTCCTCCTATAACTCCATACATTGGTACCTCCCCGACTCTCTGTCACCTCATGAAGGAGAAGAGACCTCAGTGCTGCCTGAAACTTGCCACAGTAAGCAGTTTATTGAGCTTTTATAGAAAGTTGATGAAGAGCTTATTGATATTTTACATGTGAATTCACTTTCTGATTTTTTTATCATAGGAATGTGAACATTGCTTCCACAAGAATGCCAAGGAATACCAGTGGCCAAACAGGGCCATTATTGTGTGTGCTGACTATGCCAGCAATGGATTGTATAACTTTATTGTGCCTCTCCGATCCCATGCCCGACCCAAGAGCTCCATCAACCCCATTGTCCTACTGTTAGAAAGAGAGTAAGTAATCTAGACAGTATTTGCCATTGAAACTTTCTATTATTAAGTGTATGATGCTTGATCATTCTAGAATCTAAACTTCAATAGCTCCTGATTAAAATACAGTAATACAGGGTTATAGATTCTAAACTTCAATAGATCCTGATCAAAATACAGTAATACACGGTTATAGCGAACACGCTTTTAATGAATTGACACCTACAAGAACATGATTTTGATTCCCTTTGACTATATTACATGTCGTAAACTTGATGAATATAACAAATTATGCTTATAACGAAGCAAAATCGCCAGTCCCTGGCACTTCATTATAACTGTATTTTATAACTGTATTGATAATTGTAAGTAAACTTTTCTATAGAGCTGCATACTTAAACTATCATATGGCCAAAACTTCTGCACTTCTTTAGATCAGTGAGAGAATCTACTTTGAAAAATAATTCAAATGCTGACTGTCAATAAAAAGTAAAATACTTTCTATTCTTGGTCATCATGTGGTATTTTGTTCAAGATGTTTGACAGTCACTCTGATATTTTTTTCCATTTTATAACAACTGACAATCTGACAATGAAACCATTTTTAATAACAACTGTAAAATATAGAAGAACTTATAAAACAGGTATTGTTTCTCTGCACATTCATAGTTTGTTTTCAGACCCGACTCCACATTTCTTGAAACCATATGTCATTTTCCATTGGTCTACTGGATGATTGGATCTATAGAATGGTAACCACTTTTATAATTCAGTCTTTATAACATAGTCGTTGCATGGATTTACATGTATTTAATGAAGTGATGAAAAGAATTGCTATGTTTAGCTTAAGAATTGTAGTAACTAGTAAATATTGTTATGTGTGGTATCTTAGATTTATGCCAGCTAAGTACAAATTTATGAAAAATTATTAAAGTTAACTGAATATTTGGGGGTCCTTTTCAATTGTCTATTTTTGTTGTGTTTTCACAGTGAAGGCAGTCACAGGTGTTGTATCAGAATACATGTACATAATATCGTCATGAATGCTTTATCTTTATGTTACTTAAAAATTTGCACATCAGCACATGCAAATAAGCACTGTGTATTCCAGCATATAGAAATTAAATTTTTTTTCAATGTATCTAACTTTGTGAGAGACTTGATGGCAAAAAAAATCATTTTCAAAAAAAGTTTTAAAAAGTTTACACTAAGATTTTTTTTTTTATGTACCGGCCCGGTATATGTAGAAATATATATACATATGTATGTCGATGAATAAAGTCTTGGTACAGCAAAAATTGAAGTAAATATATAAAAGTATTTATATTTTTTAGTAATGTTACCAGTGTAAGAATATTCAATATTGCACGTCACTGATGTTAGGCACTTATTTTGTTATTATGGTTTCGAGTGACCAGTGGGAGAAGCTTCACTCTTATGCAATTGTTGTTGTTGGCGATAAAAAAAATGAAATTTTACATAAAGAATAATTCTCAGAGATAAAAAAAGTGCATGTTAACCTCAGTGATATACTTTTTGGTTTCACCAGTATTGATGATTTGCTGCGAGCGGGTATCAACCTTGCAGACAACATAGTTATAGTGAACAAGGAGTCGTCAAACTCTGCGGAGGAAGATACACTAGCCGATTGTAACACTATAGTTGCTGTTCAGACCATCTTCAGGTAAATACTAGGATACAATGTTATAAAAGTTATTGGTCTCTCTGTTTTCATGTTGTATTATTATACCTCTACTTATTTTTCACTACCGTATACATGTATAAGAGTAATTCGATATATTTTGCTGATTCCCTGAGAATCGCTGTAAACAGAATGATTCCCTGCAAAAAGGTATGTCGGTTCACTGAACTGATACAAATCTATTTGGAACACAAAGTAATTACTGTGAACAAAAGGAAAAGTTTTGAAATATTCCAAATAAAATCATGAATATCCATCATCCTACAATTAAATTCTAATTACCATGTCTTTTTTGATTGGCTTTACCTATTCATCTTGATTGTATAACAGAACCTATGTCACAATCCCATGCACATGCAATTTAATTTTAATTCATTTTGACATTATAGCTTGTTGGTTTCCTGAAGAACTATGTTAATTGGTACTTTTTCATATTCATTGCTTGTGTTGATAAAATAAAACATTTAAAGTATACTAATGAGGAAGTCAACAAGATTCCAGTTCCCCTCAAGCAAGCTTATTTCCCTTGACTTTGCCTTGGGAAATAGACCTGCTCTTGGTTAACTGGAATCTTGTTGACTCCCTCAATGGTATACTTTTAAAATTGTATATTATATGAGCTTTGATAAGCCAACATAGTAATAAAGGGTTTGGTCATGTCTATACACCTTTAATTATACCCCCGCTCCGAAGGATAGGGGGTATACTGTTTTACCCTTGTGTGTCTGTCTGTCTGTCTATCCGTAACAAAAATTTCTGTCGCATTTATCTCAGCAACTATTTATCGCAGATGCTTAAAATTTTTACACAGTGTTTGTATAGGCATGCCATATCTAGGGATATATTTTTGTACCAATCAGACGTCAACTTCCTGTTAAATGACGACTTTGTTTATTTTTAGCAAAAAGTTTCAAACAAATTTTTGTCAAAGAATTCTCAGCAACTGTTTATCACAGATGCTTGAAATTTTTACACAGTATTTGTCTGGGCATGCCATATTGTGGGAAATCAGACGTCAACTTCCTGTTTATTGACGACTTTGTTAATTTTTA
The DNA here is from genome assembly GCF_963853765.1 of Magallana gigas. Classification (NCBI taxonomy): domain Eukaryota; kingdom Metazoa; phylum Mollusca; class Bivalvia; order Ostreida; family Ostreidae; genus Magallana; species Magallana gigas. The sequence goes on along the minus strand of NC_088854.1, from coordinate 18,058,617 downwards.
GCAAAAATTTTCAAACAAATTTTTGTCAAAGAATTCTCAGCAACTGTTAATCGCAAATGCTTGAAATTTTTACACAGTGTTTGTATAGGCATGCCATATCGAGGGATATATTTTTGTACCAATCAGACGTCAACTTCCTGTTAAATGACGACTTTGTTTATTTTTAGCAAAAAGTTTCAAACAAATTTTTGTCAAAGAATTCTCAGCAACTGTTTATCACAGATGCTTGAAATTTTTACACAGTATTTGTATAGGCATGCTATATTGTGGGATTTTTTTTGTACCAATCGGACGTCAACTTCCTGTTTAATGAGTACTTTGTTTATTTTTAGCCAAAATTTTCAAACAAATTCTCGTCAAAGATTTCTCAGCAACTATTTATCACCGATGCTTGAAATTTTAACACACTATTTGTTTTGGCATGCCATATTGTGGAATTCATTTTTGTATCAATAGGACGTCAACTTCCTGTTAAATAATGACTGTTTATTTTTAGCCAAAATTTTTCAACAAATTTTCGTCAAAGATTTCTCAGCAGCTATTTATTGCAGATGCTTGAAATTTTTACACAGTGTTTGTTAAGGCATGCCATATTGTTCGATATATTTCTGTACCAATCGGACGTCAATTTCCTGTTAAATGTTGACTTTGCTTATTTTGCATATTCACATCAGAGCGGGGGTATCACTAGTGAGCATTGGCTCACAGATATCTTGTTTCTCCTTGTAATTTTAGATGTTGCATGTGTACATCCACACATTACAGAAAAGCAATAGAATTCATATTACGTGATCATAACACTGGCCTATATTCTTCATTCCTATTTGTTTTCCAGACTCTTTCCCAGTGCTAATATCATCACCGAACTTTCTCAGACCTCCAACATGCGCTTCATGCAGTTTAGGGCCAATGACTCTTATGCTTATACTCTTGCCAAACTTGAAAAGGTATTACAATTCGTATTCTTAACTATTTTACAATGCTCAATTAATTCATTTTCTTTATGCAGCTTAGATTTATAGATGCATTGAAATTTTATAGTTTTTTTTTTATGAAAAGTAAACCCTCATCATTTGAAACTGATAATACACTTAGTCAAATGTGCACCTTGTCATAATTTGTTTTTCTGATTAATGCAGATTTGCTTTGAAATATTGTAGAAAGAGAGAACGAGGGGTTCTCACATCAGCTACATGTTCAGGCTGCCTTTTGCAGCCGGTAATGTCTTCAGTGCCAGTATGCTAGACACTCTGCTTTACCAGGTCAGATTGTTGTAAAGTATTTAAATCTGCATTTCAAATTCATTGCCAAATAATTTTTACAGTATACGAAATATTAGATAAAGTTGTCATATGCATAAGATCAAACCAAATCAATAATGTAGAGTAAAGAATAAATTCTTTTTGACATGTACTAGTATGGAGAAAATGATTTTTTTTTCATTTTCCAGGCTTACCTTAAAGATTATTTGATAACATTTGTGCGGCTTCTGTTGGGTGTAGATCAGGCTGTTGGCTCAGGGCACCTGTCATGTGTACGTTGTATTGTTAATCACCTTCTTTATTCCTGTATGTTCTTTATCTTTAAAAACGAAACTTGTACAAAAAGTTTTATTTCACTGTTATGTTTTATATCTGTAGATGAAAATTACAAAGGAGGACCTATGGATACGAACCTATGGTCGCCTTTATCAGAAACTTTGCTCAACAACTTGTGAAATTCCCATAGGAATTTACAGGACAACCATTCAGCCACGAAGTGCCTCGGCCAGTGCTGAATCGAACAGTCACGGAAGCACTGTAAGTTGTCTAGAGTAGTGTTCCTTAGATTACAGTACTTGTGGCAAGTAGATAGCATGGGTTTCTCATAAGTTTGCATGAATTTAATTTTCATCATTTTGAAATTTATGTGATTTTACTTCTAGATAAAAAATTAACCAATAAATATATAAGTTATATGTTTTTTAACTATATTCCCTCTTTTTAAAAAATACAACATTTGAGATTCCAACAGAGTTATACACTAGATATTAGCAGCAGTCATTGTTAATCTACAGTAAAGACTGATTGCCAATCATCATGTAATGTATACCATTAGGCCTGAATTGGATTTTTTTGCTTCATTACTTTAGGCTCCACGAGATCAGTCTGCTCTGAACCTTGCCTTTAGAAATTCTGTTGTAAGTAACTTACTAGAGCATCATTTCTACTACTGTAACACCTTTGTTTCCTTTTGTTTATTGTGGATGTATAGTAGACATATTGTGCTGTTTGGTTTATTCATTTCCAACTTTCCAGCTATTGATAGATACTGCTATTGAATACACCCAACCCTACCCTACCCTTAACTGAGAATATGATTTGCTTTACATATGGTTCAAGCAAATGTGATAAATGGTCATGAAATGACTCTGTACAGCTAATTGCTGATCAATCAATTACCGTACAAATAATTAAGTAGGATTATGTCAAGCTTACCTGTGACATTATTTGATAAGAAAAACGGTGATGACTTGACAGATATAAATGATTTAGCCTCTGCTTTATGACCACTGTTAAAATTAGTTCATCAAATAAAAGGAGAGAATTGTTAATATATATGTTATTTTAGAATGAGAAAATGTGTATAGTGAAAATGAACAGTTACATATTCTATTCTCTGATCACAACTTTTTTATCTTATTTATTTTTAGAAAAAATAACAATAGCTAACAAATCTCTTTTGTATATTGTATAGCTTTTAAGGAACATTATAAAGATCTGTTATATAAATATCAACTTAAGGTTGAATCTAAAATGCTTTACCAAAACTCTATCCATCAAAATTCATGTATGATAATCAATTTAGAGCTTAAAATGAATGCAATCATATTCAGAAGATGTATTGTGATCCATTGAAAAAGCATTTGATGAAGCAGAATCAACCTTAAGTTACATGTACTAATGATTATGACATTTGGAAAGCCAATATATTTTGTGCCTAGTCATGTTGTATATTCTGATGTATAGATATTGTACTGTTCTACACTTTTCCTCGCTATTGCTTTTTCACAGATAAGAAGAAAGCCAAACCCTTCCCGAGCCAAGAGTGAAAAAGATGTACGCAATGTTCATTTCTATATCTATCTGCACTGTCATAATGATATCTGCCAAAAGTATTTCCAGAAGAATAAATATATGCTTAATGCATGTTCTTCAAAATTTTATTCGTCAGCAAGCTGTTATTCTTGTCCAACTTTCAGTCTTAATCTTTAAATCACAAAATGAATATAATGCTGTAATAATGTTCCCAGATGATTCCTTATGTTGTATGATAAATATTTGATAATAGATCAAGCTTATAAGATGAATAGAAGAAAAACATGGCAATAAGCTCTAGCATATAATATCCATAGCAGAATAACATAAGTATCGTAATGTTTAATTGAGACAAAAATTGAGAGTCGATTTAAGGTCAGACGACACGTTCCTCAATTTTATATAGGTAACTTTTTCCAGGAATTTGTTGATGGTTTCCTACTATTTTGACAAGCTTTCTTGCAAAAAATTAGGGTACCTTACCAGGCATTTCTGCAAATTACTAGAGTATGCAATTTCCTATATAATCTTCTGGAAAATACACTTGTATTGCTGATATAAAAATAAATACATATACAGCACAGCAAAATTCACTATATTGGAACTCTATCTTGGCCGGGTGGGGCTTTGAACTCACCTCTAGAACCTATACGCTTCTGGCAGTGAGCGGCCATGGTTCTAACCACTCGGCCATCTAGACACATAACCACATCCAATTAAATTTTAATCATTTTTAAAATGATTATAAAATTAATATTTTTTATTGGAACTCTTTATTACGAGGAGATACAAAAAAGATTCTCGAGGAACGTGTCGTCTGACCTTAAAGACTTTTGTTTAGTACAGTCATGCACGTGTACATTCTATGTTTGTCCTGGTATTAGGTGAACCTAAGCATGGTGGGAATAGAAGTAGACAATAACAACCAAATGACCCCCGAGAGACACGAGATCAGTCAGATGGTCAAGTGTCGGATGCACAGTCTGGGACAACCCATGAACGACTATGGTAAGGGGAAAGGTAATGAAGGTCAAATATGGAAACGGTGTAGATGTTGTAAAATTGTGATGCTAAAATCATTGAAAATTACTGTGTGCTATGCAAAAATAATGAAACATTTTATTATTTCTGGCATTAGATTAACAGTTGCTACCCTGGTACAGGGTGTCCCAGAATATCTGATACCATTTGAAATGCATATAAATTAAAAAGTGTTTGGCCAAAACTTGTGAATTGTGACTCAAATTAATTTTTTCCCACAAAAAAGTTTTTGAGAAAAATATTTTTTTCATTGAATTATGATGTCACAAAAATGCATCATATTTCTTTGGTTGAATTGAATTTCATTCATAATGAATCGGACAAGAGAGCAAGCATCTTCCATTTTAAAACTTTATTTTTTTAAACACTCCAGATTTTAATAGTTTTATGATATATGGGGAAACAACTCGACAAACAACAGATTATTTAAAAAGTGACAAGATTAGAGAAAATTGAACCCGTACAGTGGTTGTTGTGAGAAATATTACTCAACCAATTGACGTTGTCATTGGTAAAATAGGACGTCATTTTGACGCACCATCTTTTCGTTCTGTTTTTAAAAACAATGCTCAATTTCTCAAAAATTTATGAATGTTTGTGAAATTTGTTGAGTGAAAATTTACATCATATACAGTTATGAAAATACCATTGATATTTTGTTAAATAAATTTAATCAAAAGTTATTTAAAGTGTAAATGGTATCAGATATTATGGGACACCCTGTACCATATTTATAGTTATTTATTGTCTTCTCTCGGACATTAATAGCTATATATGCAATATCAAGCACACATACCACATACTACATGATGTATTTGTTATCTAGCTTCTGTACATTATTTCAGATGAAGTGAATGACAAGAGGAACACCATTTCCTATGTCATTGTCAACCCAAGCTATGATCAAAAGTTGCAACTGGATGATGTCATGTGAGTTTGTCAAATTTTATTCATAACTTGATAATTTTTTATAGATGTTTTTCATATATATATATATATATATATATATATATATATATATATATATATATATATATATATATATATATATTCACACACACACACACATGTATATATAAAAGCATTGATTGTCCATTGACACCTCTGTTGAATTTTAATTTGTTAGAGCTCAAGTAACATATTTGTTATCAATTTTATCTGCTTGAAATTATCTAAGGTACTTCTTGATACTTTACATTCATATTTAAAAGGCTGATTTATGGGTGATTATTGAACCTCGAATTTTATCTACACTTCAAAAAAAGTGAATGGAGTTGTGTCCCTTTGCTGGGTAAACTCAAAGATCAAAAGTGAAAAAAAGAAACTTTCCTTTTTCTTTACGTTTATACCAAACATAAAGATAAATCTTGGAATGAATTCATTTTGTGTATATGTAATCCTTTATTTGAATTGTTATTTAGATTTTTCTGTTTTTGTGATTCACTCAATAAATGTTTGTTTCATTTTTTTCCAGCTATTTAATCAGGCCAAGCTCTTTGTCTCCACAACCTTCACCTCTGATTGACGAGAGAAAATTCCATTCCAACCAGACCATGACAAAACGAGAAGAACCCACAGGGGCAGATAATCCCGATACAGAGTCTAAGTGTCAGAGAGACTGTTCCAATACACACCCAGAGACTCAGAGATTTGGTAAAGCCAAGAGTTTATCTGCACTGGAAGAAAAACCAGACATTTCATGTGATATGAGGAAAAGCAGGACTTTTTCACCAGCTGATTTGAGAGTGGTATTTATTAATTTCTAAAGCATATATAATGTATAGAGGTTTTAAGAGATTATAACAAAGAAGATTGCTAATTTGTTATATGACTTTTTATGCCCCCCTTTGAAGAAGGGCAGGCTAATTGCTTTGGTGCTGTTTGTATGTCTGTTGGTCAGTCCACCAACAGTTTTTGTATAGTTTCTTCACAGTGGTTGTACATATTGAATTGAAATTTAATGTACAGATTTATCACAATGATGTCTAGGTTAATTTGGTTTTTGATAGAGTTATACCTTTTGGAATTGAAAAAAATTATTTCAATTTTTACACATTTTTATCATGAGAATACCTTTGTCAATGTTGGTTTTCGCCAATTTTTGTAGGTTACTTTATAATCCTTGGACTTGCAAAGATTCCAATTACATGTATTTGCAGTTTCTGTTTATTTTCTAATTTCATTTCATTGCATCTGCCCATATTGTATACTGACCATGATAAAGGCTTGTGCACCCTATATTAATGACTATTTCCAAGGGAAGGGACATAAGTGTCTCACAAACATCTCCTGTTTATGTTAATATATTCATATACCCCATTCATTTTGACAGATAAGCAGTATATGTAAATGTATGTTATGACTTTTATCTCCTCAGATTCCAGACAAGTCAGGTGAAAGCAGTGAGAATGACTGGGAGTCTGATTACTGCCACTCATTGGAGGAGAGTGAAGAACAACCAAGTTTTCACCTCGGTAACAAAACAACAGATGACAATCCATCCAGCCAGAGTGTTGCAGGAATAAGTGGAACTATTGTTTGATTGGTTTACTTTGCCACCAGTTGATCTAGTGTGCTAATACATGTATACTGTTATCCAAAAAGTACTTGTCTTTTCAAACTTGGACTCCAAGGAAGCTGAAGATTGACCTACCAGTATACATAAAACAGTGAATTAAAAAGATACATGTACATGTATTTGAATTTTTAAGTGAATACAAACAAATGAAAAATGTTTTTTTAATATTCACAACATAGTTTATTGTGGGTAAGGAGGATTTTGTGAGAGATTTTCGAAAATGCTTATCCATATGTTGTGTTTTACATTTAAAGGGGTCCTTTTATTTGCCTGTTTTTCATTTGATCTTAATTTTTTTATTTACCTATATACAGTTACTTTATTTACCAGTACAAGTAAAGTTTTTTTGTTTAATAGTACAGTTACGTGTCTATTAAGTAGTACAGTACATTATTTACCTGTACAGTTACTTTGTTGACAGGTACAGTTACTTCATTTACATGTACATTTACTGGTACTTTTTTTTTACTTGTTCAGATACTTTATTAATATGTACTGTGACTTTATTTACCTGCACAGTTTTACATATTGTCAAAAAAGCTACTGTTAAGAAAATTTCCATTTTATTTATCTACATTTTTCTTTAATACATATTTTATTGGGATATTTTGTAAACTTTATTTGAGACAGTGATTTTTTGGCATTGATAGATTATACTAGTACTTGTACATATATATATATGACATGTATACTAACATAAAATGGAGTAATTGTCTGTGACATTTTAATATCATAATGATTGGAACACACATTAACCTTAAAGTAGGATATAGATGTACATATAGTTTTGACAATACAGTTGAACTTGGATATCTGGAACACTGATATCTCGAATATATTTGATATGGCAAAGTGATTTGTAAGTCCCGACTACTTATTTTTTAAGTATTTCAACCTCGATATCTCGAATACTCTTATATATCAAAGTATTTTAACAGCCCCATCTAGTTCGAGATTACAAAGTTTGACTGTATTATACCTTGAAGAGAATAACCTTTCTTATAAATATGATTAAACATTATATATTCAAATAACTGGAAAGGATATTTATTAAAGTTCTTAGTTCTTACTTTACTGGATAAAAAAGTTCATGGTTAGGAAATTATTTGAATTTTCAGGTTGATCTGTTTCAGTTGTATTTCATTTATTATCCTACATTTTTAATCCTTTTAGTTAATAATGATATTTTTACAGCAAATTTATATCATATTGTTTTATTCAAACAATTTTAAATGAGACAATTACCGTATACAGTATATGTGTAATTTGTACTACTTATATATATTTGATGAATTTACATTACATCTGTCAAACAGTTGTAATTGGTGTGTGAAATTTTATTTCAATTAACGGTACATGTATATGTACATATATATACATATATTGCAATGATATTACAAAACCTTTTTTTTTTAAACATACCGGTAGTTTTGTTTTTTGGATTGTTTAGAGTTGAATGTTGTTTATTTTGATTTCATTTTTGATGTCCTTATTCCCCCTAGTCTATGTCTCTCCTATATGTCTTTCCTACATTGAACCATGGTATTTTTTGAAACCAATTATCATTGTTTCATATATTTTTAACAATTTGTCCATGTTTTTTTTTACAGTACATTTTTTTAAAATTTACATCAAATTTTGTTGTTGTTTTTATTTCAAAACATGTGTTGAAATAAATGATATGAATTGTAACATGTTATCATTTTTTTAGTTTTTTGTTCAATAAGAAAATTTAAGAATTAACATTCTTTTTAAGATGGATGGATGTTGGTATTAAAATCTATCCTGATGATCTACATGTACATGTAGATAGAAAAAAGTCACGTCCTGTTCACAAAAAACAAGTTTTTCTTTTAAAGCACTGGAACTTTCATGTAAATAAGTCTTATTTCTACAGATTTCATACAACTTCCCTTTGAAAATGCAAAAAGAGAAGGAAAAAAGAGAGGGGAAGAGAAATAGTGTGAATTAATATTGGTCAAAATTAATGTCTTGCACGTAGTGGAGGGACCAAGATAGAAAAAGTCGCTTATTTTTCGAGTTTAATGGACCGGCATACCTCACAACTTAAAGTTGTTTTTAGCTCACCTGAGCTGAAAGCTCAAGTGAGCTATTCTGATCACATTTTGTCCGTCGTCCGTCTGTCCGTCCGTCCGTCCGTCTGTAAACTTTTTACATTTTGAACTTCTTCTCTAAAACCGCTTATCCAATTTCAACCAAATTTGGCACAAAGCATCCTAATGGGAGGGGGAATATAAATTGCAGAAATAAAAGTCCGATCTGTATTCAAAGTGGAGGAAACCTTGAAATTGTAGAAAAAGGGGGGTGCATTTTTAAAAATCTTCTCAAGAACTACCGAGGCAAATACAACGTAGTTTAGCATAAATTATCCTTATGTGAAGGAAAATATAAATTGCAAAAATTAAGGGGTAATTCTGTTTCAAATCTGAGTTATTACGAAAATAATAATAAAGGAAAGGCGTGTTTCAATCAGTTTAATAGCTTCGGGATCGGCATCCGGTAAAATGGGTAGGCAAGACTTGGCCAGGGCAAAACAAAAGATTGGCAGTTATTAATCGGCCAATCTCATTAAAATTTCAGGATATTTGATGGACTAGTATATTTGTATTCGCTGTAAATATTGCTGCAAAATAATGCCAGGGACGTATATATACTTAGTATATACGTCCCTGATAATGCGTATTTGGAATTGCATGACGATTGCCGATCTGCCCCGGCTTTTATTTTGCCACGGCCCGGGTTTGCATTTTACCAAGACTCGTATTCCATACTTCTAAAACGAGGTTCGTTGATGCGAAAAAGGGTCGATCTGACTATGATGAATTTGCTTGTTGTGCAACAGTTCGCGTATGAAGGGAAATTTTGAAACATGCAAAATATATTTGTGCCGATTTTGTGAAGTAAATTGAGGCTAAATATTTCAATGCGTTGACAGTTTTCACACATGACGTTGGTGTTAGCTTGTTCTGATTTTCGTTTCGTTTTCATTATTTATGCTTTGTAACCTGGAAACTATCGTCTGTATTTCGTGATTTTTACGTATCAAATCAAACAGAGACTTCGGTAAATCAAACAGTTAACTGTTTACCTGCGCAAATTAAGCAAAATCTGATGTAGGGGTAGGTGTAGGTGCCTACTGAAATACAATTCATTCTATCGGTAATTCGGCATTATCTTTTGCGTAATGGTAGATTAATGCAATAAGTTTTGTTGAGATGCTCGGCATTTCCTCGAGTTTATTCAGTTTAAATAGAGTTTGATATCGCTGACGGAAATATGTAGGTATATACATGTATATATATGATTCATTTCGAAAAAATAAATTGTGTTCTTTATTTGTTATACATGTAGTGCATGTATCTTGTGTTTAATTGTTTACAATTTCTAATTACTAACCATATTTGAGTGTTAAGCTTCGAATTATAAGCAAGATACAGAGATTTGCTCATATTTCTATGTTTGTACACAGATCTTAAAAACTAAAGATTAAAAAAGTAAAAAAAATTGTCAATATTTATTAAGAAAATTTTCAAAGTCTGTTCTTCCAGAAACCAACTTTAACAACTTGTATTGTAAACTTAACCTTTTTAGCTCACCTGAGGGTGGGGCCACAATGGGGGGTCGAAGTTTAACAAATGAATAAATAGAGTAAATCTTTAAAAATCTTCTTCTCAGAAACTAATCAGCCAGGAAAGCTATAAATTGTGTGAAAGCATCATCAGGATGTAGATTCAAATTTGTGAAAATCATGACCCCCGGGGGTAGGGTGGGGCCACAATGGGAGATCGAAGTTTAACATAGGAATATATAGAGTAAATCTTTTAAAATCTTCTTCTCAGGAACTAATCGGCCAGGAGAGCTGACACTTGTGTGGATGCATCCTCAGGTAGTATAGATTCAAAGTTGTGAAAATCATGACCCCTGGGGATAGGGTGGGGCCACAATGGGGGATCGAAGTTTAACAAAGGAATATAGAGTAAATCTTTAAAAATCATCTTCTCAGAAACTAATCAGCCGGCAAAGCTGAAACTTGTGTGGAAGCATCCTCAGGTAGTGTAGATTCAAAGTTGGGAAAATAATAACCCCTGGGGGTAGGGTGGGGTCACAATGGGGGGGTCGAAGTTTAACATAATTATATAGAGTAAATCTTTAAAAATCTTCTTCTATGAAACTGATTAGCTAGGAAAGCTGAAACTTGTGTGGAAGCATCCCCAGGTAGTGTAGATTCAAATTTGTGAAAATCATAACCCTGGGGATAGGTTTGGGCCACAATGGGAGGTCAATGTTTTACATAGGAATAAACAGAGTAAATCTTTAAAAATCTTCTTCTCAGAAACTAATCAGTCAGGAAAGCTGAAACTTGTGTGAAAGCATCCTCAGGTAGTGTAGATTCAAAGTTGTGAAAATCATGATCCCCAGGGGTAGGGTGGGGCCACAATGGGGGGTCAAAGTTTAACAAAGGAATATATAGGGTAAATCTTTAAAAATCTTCTCAGAAACTAATCAGCCAGATGATTCTTTATAATTGTTAAGACTTTGGCCCCAGGACAATACTTTGGCCTCACGAGAAGGTTCAGAGGTTGATGTACGTTTATATCCCATATATAAACTATTGTTAAGGATCTTTTTGAGAACTGCAATACTCAGCATATGTTATGACTATAAAATCATCCTGTTAGAAAAGGGACTAATGATTATAAACATAAGAATATCCAGGGGAAAATGGATTTATACAGGATCTACATGTATTATTGTACTTTGTTCAGATAGTTTGTATTATGACTCCATTAAGCTGATTTTATCATACCTATAGTACCTCAGGTGAGCGATGTGGCCCATGGGCCTCTTGTTTCTTAAAGATATCATCCTCTCTAAACATTTTTGTCCAGTCGTAGAGTTTTCTCTAGTCAAATATTTTTTTTTAATGGGAAAAATTGAAAATATGAGTGGTTTATAATGTTTTCTTTACTTTGTTGTCAACCATTCTTGGTCTTCGTTATTAAAAATTAAAATTACGATATTTTCTTGATAAATAGTAATTGCTGTCTAAAAGTCCAATGCAAGTAAATATTTTTAAATATATGTCTTGTAAATAAAACAAACATCGATCAATATTAAGTCTAGCATTCATAACTTGCTGAACACAATCTGTAGCGATAGTGTTGCATGCCTTGTTCCGTAAAACCACGTTTAATTATATATATTTACATTTTCCAGTGCCTTTGCCTGTGATAACACTACGTATTGATTTTGTTCTATTTAACCCATAATACAAATGACGCCAAATCGAGGCGCCAGCGGGGTTTGCTTTTTAATATTTAAATATATAATCGTACGATGGCTTAAAATTACATGTATATAAATATAAGTAATAAGGAATCATTCTTTGAATATTATGAGATGATAATTTCGGTCGGGGTGTGATCAAATCTATCATAAAGCCCTTCGGGCTTTATTTGATTTGATCACACCCCGACCGAAATTATCACCTCATAATATTCAAAGAATGATTCCTTATTCCTTATTAATGGTGAAAAAAATCGCAACTGAGGCAACTTAACTAATGATTCATATATGTTCAGACAATATACATAGTGAAGTGATGACAAACCTATAAATAATATTTTTAGTTTCGTAAATCGACATACTTGGTGATAGCATGCATTCTTCCAAAATTGCACATTCTTCTTCGAATAGTTTTGCCCAATTTTAGAGATTTCTCATCAATCAGTTTTATAAGACAATTTTTAAATTAATTATATCTACTTGTATTTATGATTGTTTGACGAAATAGTTAAAAATTTTGATTACAATTTAATAAAATATATAATTCCTGAAATTATCTGATACGAAGAAGAAAAGGCGAACAATATTGTACTCTTAGTTCGCTGACTAAATTTTATCAATAACAAATGATCAAATTATAATCAGTTTGTTACATTGATTTTGATGTGTTTCATTATTATGGAGTTCTTAAACATTCAGAACATTTTTATAAAATTTTTGCTAGTATTGATTATTGTTATGAAAACTACACTAAGCTAGACTCTGTCCCAAGTTTCTGCCTTCACCACTTTTGCTTATTATAAATACCGTACCGTAGTGCCCAAACTACTTTTTTCACTAGAGTGAAAAAAGTCCAGATTATCTGTTTTAAACCCCCCTTTACCCCTTCTGGTATCAATAACACAACCAAAAAAGAAAGTCTACGGGGATTTTGCACTGCAGCTGCCATGAAAACATCCGGATAATAACGTTGAAAAGTTATGAGAGGTGTTCGGAGAAATTCAGAATAGTGAAAAGATGTAAACATTTCCCATTATAAATTTCCGTTATAAATTTGTTTCCGTTCATGTTAATTTCTCCGGGTAAAAAAAATGAAGTGTCAATGAAGAAATCTAGATTATTCCCCTTCTATCGATTTCACTTGTACTTCTTTGACAGGTATGTGCATGTGGGTTTTTTTTCGTTAAAATTCGTCTAAAAGCAAAATTTTAACATGGGACATACTATAATAGTTCCAAAGTATGATTAAATATGAGGAAGGAAATCTCAGTTGCACAGGTTTTTAAAAAAATTAAACCGTGTTTGTGTTAGTGGAAAAAACTTAGTTTTATTAAATTGCGAATATACTGGACGTGCGATCGAAGTACAGTTTGAGATTAATGTAGAGAAATCCCGCGAGTTTCCAAAAAGTTCTTACTTAAAACTCGCAAATTGTTTATTTTGTTTGCCCGAAAGAGTATGATTTAACTTTATTTTGACAATTTTAGAGGTAGCGCGCCTTCCGGGGTTGCCAGCAATATATGGTTCCTTGTTATTATATATTACTAGTATATGTAAAAGCGCAAAATGCCATACTGAGAATCGGCGATTGTAAAGCCATTGATATTTATGCAATAAAAATTATGATTCAAATGTATTTGTTAAAATATTGAAATCTAATAACTTTATAAAGCCATGAAAGATACTGTTAAAACTGTATGAATACACTTTGCGAATTCATGCGCCATGCGCACAAATATTAACGTCTTCATGTGTTTTGATTATATTTATTTTTGTAAGATTAAATGAAACTTTCAATCTTACATAACCAATTTGATATGTCCTTTTGAAAAACAATCATTAATATATATCTATTCCTTAATAAAAAAAGATTTTTCTCAACAAAGTTTCTGGCACTATATTTTTTGTTAGAATCAAAGTCACACGGGGGACGATTTGGCCGTTTCTTTTAGCTAACGTACTTATGTACATTAAAGGGGCATGGTCACGATTTTGTTAAAAAATTATTTTCCCGATTTTAATGTTTTCAATGCTTCAGTAAGGCATTTTTAAAAGGCAACCAAAATTTAAGTGTCATTCGTTGACTTATAAGCGAGTTACAGAGCTTACAATTCTTTGCTATGTATACAAAGCTTTTGTTTACATTTTGAACGTTGAAGGGATAACTCCAGTTTTAGACCAAAAATGAATGTGGTTAACGTTAAGATCTGATTATTTATGCTTAAAATGAATAAGAAGATGGAAAAATCAGCTTGGAAAAGAAGTTTTACCGGTATATAGAACCAATGTAAACAAAAACACGGCACGAGCCTTGTTTACATGACAAAGAGAGCCCTGTATCTTGCTTATAATTTCACTGCTGACTCTCCAATTTCATTTGGTCATTGGAAATGCATTCCTGAAGCAATGTAAATAATAAAAACAGAAAAATAGAATTTGACCAAAATCGTGACCATGCCCTTTTAACAGTAATTTAGTGAATTTTACTTACTTTTCATTATCAATTTATTAATTAGTTTAATAAAGATGTCAATATAAACAATAAAATACTTTCTTTGATGATTCATGCCGGTTATGAAGGTAGAGATCCCGAATGAATTACAAAAAGAAAGCCTTTTATTGTTGAGTAATCTCAGCAAGATTCGTCGAGACTGAAAAATTTTGTTGGAAGAGACGTCTATGGCACGCCAAATTCACAAAAATGAGCTAAACATAGTTTCACATTTGATAAATTAGGTTTATCGACTGGTAGAACCGTTTTAACAAGAGCTTGGACTTTGGGCAGTACGTGAGAAACTCCAATTTGATGAAGGCGGGGTCTATTTATGATAAACTGCCCAGTCATTGGCGAATAGAAATGAATATATTGAACGCAATGACACAATGACTTCACATACACCCCTGCCAATGTTATTGTCATTTAAATTTTAGACAATGTGGTTTTATTTGACCCTTTCAGTTTCGCAGTAAAAATCGTGCCTCGTATTTATATTCTATTCCACAGAATCTAGGTACTTGTAATCAAATAGAAAATCTAGAGGTTTATTGATTTTAAACTTTATCTTCATTAATTGGTGGATAAAATGTGTTCTAGAAATAAATGTGACAATACAAAAAATAGTTTTTGTCTGCTGTTGCAAAAGTTAACATGCTTAGTAAAGATCCCCCCCCCCCGGGGGATCAATTTTCGATCCGCGCCTGGCATAGTAATAGTATCAATAGTGAAACAGACAATACTATTTTATGCAGAATGTTCCTTGAAAATGGCTCGATAAACTAAGTTTTGAGGCAAAACAGACACCCATTATTTCTTTTTTAAAACATGGTATTGCACACCACAAGCATCAAACATGGCTATGATTTTATTTTAAGCAACCCAATGTTTATATTTTCATCCACTCTACACGTGGTTGAACACGAACGATAACTCTGTTCTGAATATTATCGTTCAATATAAATAACCGCTATAAAAAAAAGATTGTCATGTTTTAACATAAATCAAAGTAGGATATGATATGAAAAACGACCAGTACTTACGTATTTTGAGAATATTATCCGAACACTTATACTTCCGCTCGAAATTTTACAGGAACTGAACAAATCTCGGTGAAGTCTCGTGAACTTTCATTCGAGCACCTCTGGATTTATTACATACTAAGCAACGATAAAGAAAAAATTCCGAACACAT
Source organism: Magallana gigas (assembly GCF_963853765.1). Classification (NCBI taxonomy): domain Eukaryota; kingdom Metazoa; phylum Mollusca; class Bivalvia; order Ostreida; family Ostreidae; genus Magallana; species Magallana gigas. The sequence goes on along the minus strand of NC_088854.1, from coordinate 18,042,926 downwards.
TCGCAGGGGTGACATAGGGATGTATGAAGAACCATTTTAACAAGAGCTTGGACTTTGGGTAGTTGTGTCAAACAGCAATGTGACGTAAGCCTATCTATTTCATTGCTGGCCACTCAGCCATGGCTCTTTGAAATCAACAAGATTTGTCTGGCTTTTGAGCTAAGACTACGCAATAGGTGTTTATTTCGCTTGAAACCGCGTCATTCTTAACTTGTTTTGACGCAAGAAATAGATAGCTACGTCCAACCAAAAGTCCAAGGTCTTGTTAAAATGGTTCTAAATTTCGCTGAAACAGCGTCAATTTCACACAGCAGAGCAGATCTTGGCAAACAACTTTCCGGTTTTGACAGTCTATATGAATAAGAAGAAAGGATGTCAATATCTGACAGCTTTTTTGATGAGCAAACTAGATAGTAACATCCCACAGAAAGACCAAGCTCTTGTTAAAACGGTTCTAACTATAGTTTACGAACCGCAAACTATAGTTAACGATTAGGTAACGTTAATAACGATAGATTTTGCTGATAGATATAAACTATAATTTGCATTCGTTAACTATTGTTAAGAGGTGTTAATTATAGTTTCACACTCTTGGAACTACCGGTATATTTATCAGATAAACTATGTTTTGCAATCGAAAGTGATTGTTTTCAGTGTTACTTCTGAAACAAAGATGACCGCGTTAACTATGGTTTATTGATGTGAAATATAGATTAACGTTGTTAACTATAGTTTTCTGTCCGTAAACTATAGTTTACAACGGTTAAACCTAGTTTATCGACTGTGAATCTATGATTAGCTCAATTTTGTGAATTTAGTGTGCCATAGCGTCCGTCAAAATTTTTCAGTTTCGACGAATCTCGCTGAGATTACCAACATTGAAAATTGTACCTTAGTCGTTTATTCTTTAAAAGATAAAAAGACGAATCATATATTATGTTATAAGAATAAAGACGAGTATGTAAGTTCTTTAAAAAGAACATGTCAGGTTGATAAGATGCTTTATTATATTACTTGTTTAAAGTATAACCCATTATTCCCGTCCCCGCTTTACTCTTTCACCTGTTCACACTTCATGTATTTATTTCTTCTCTTTCTTCTTTCCTTTTTCTGGCATTTTGAAAGGGAGGGGGTAGCAACCCCCATAACCACCCTCTGGATCTGTCATTAGAATATAACCCAGTTTATTCAGCCAATCAAATGTCCCCATTTCTCGCCAAGAATGCAGTCTTCTTGGTGAAGAATTCTCTTTTTCTCGAACACTGAAGAGTTTTTGATTGGTGGAAACTTTGAAAAGGGGCGTTTCGGAAACTCTTTGTTGCGTGACTTTATGTATATCCCCCCCCCCCCTCCTCCATACACACACACACACATCAAAGAAAAGCTGTCCGTGAAATATACTGTTTTAAATCACAATGAATTACACGAGATTCACACATTTAATTTTTTATTCATTTTGAATTCACAAATTTTTGTCACCTTTACATGTTCCGTCACATGATAAATTTCCTGCATTTTTCTCGCAAACACAGTTGTTGTCTTGAATAGCAGATATTTGCTATGTATCCAAAATTGCTTGGGCATAGTATTCGACGCATTGACATTCATTGAAGAGGGAAAACGGTCTTTACATGTATTTGGTTACCTTGTACAGATTTAAATCATATGTATAGATTTTTAACACAATTTCAATATCCCATTTAATCAAAACCGATATCCTCGAGTCCACGTTAAAATACACGTGTTCGATTTTCACATAAAGAAATACACCGGGCTCCATACATGTCAATTAATATTTGGACACAATAGGGGGCGGTGTATTTTCCTCAGATCCTTGATTTGATTGACTTGGGTTCTGTTCTAAGTAAATAAGATCATATGAAGAGAAATCTTTGTCAAGAAGAATGGGATACGCTTCGCTTCGCTCACTCCGCCCATTCTTCATGACGAAGATTTCTCTTCATATGATCTTACTATTACCTATTTTTTTTTCTTTTATAACGAAGTGGAGGCATATGGCATCGCCTTTGTAAATACATATGGAACGCCAAATTAACATATATTCAAATATTTGTGCCTATCTTCAAATAATTGTACCTATCTTTAATTCAATTGTACCTATCTTCAATTCAATTGTACCTAGATGAATTTGAAACACATACATTAGAATGCAACGGTTGTGCACCAGTGCATAGCTTTATTATCTTATACATGATAATTATTGATGTGAAATATAGATTAACGTTGTTAACTATAGTTTTCTGTCCGTAAACTATAGTTTACAACGGTTAAACCTAGTTTATCGACTGTGAATCTATACAACGAAGCATATGGCATCGCCTTTGTAAATACATTTTCATCAATAGAAGCGCGGTTTCCAGAAAATGCATTCATCTAGTATCTTTACATTCTCAGAAAGCGCACTTTCGTTTTACATGTACCATTATCGGTACATATAACACTTGTGGTCGGAAAAGGTGCACATGTAAGTCCTTGCATGGGAAGAGAGATATATATACCATATCTATATATAAATAAGGTACATGGATAGAGTACATGTATATATAAATGCATAATTAGAGTATTTATCTCTCTCTTCCCATACAGGGAATTACAACGTCTTGTTGATAGAAAATCAGAGCCCATAGTTAAATTGTTTACAAACATCGAACATACTGTGCAAGCTGACAAGGTTTAAGGTTTGGGCTTTACTTAAAAATTAACTTGCATAATCTGAGTATATGTTTTAAATCTTTAATGTCTATATTTAAACAATATATGCTTTCTTTACGTTCTTTGATGATTCTTGTGGAACAGAAAGGTGGCGGCATTGCAGAAAAAAATACATTACCTGCATTGTAGGTATTTATAACAAGTTTTAAAAGTATTTCTAAAAATGTATATCGTACAGAAGACGGCGATAGTCAAACTTAGAGCTGTGTTGTCCATTGGTCGGAGTGTTCTTAATCTATGCATCTACTAGTCTCAAACACTGGTACTTTGAAACTATTTGGCAGATTTTAAATTCACGGTAATTGTGTGGTCAAAATATGCATGATTAGTAAAATATTAGAATATGACATGCTTTAGGTTGAAATAGTAAAAAAAAAAATTAACTTTGTAAGTGCAGATGACAATTTTGTAAGTGAAATTATGGATTGAAGTTGTGATTTACATTTCAGCAAATATGAATGATTATCATCTTAAGATACATCCATCAGAGATGGCAAAGAGACGAAGAGGTGGACCTAAATTGGAGGTAATCTTTTTCCACTCTCATTTATAATGTTAACTTTTCCCTTTTGCAGTGTGAACAGCCACTCATTAGGTTCTTCACTGAAAACCAAGAAGTCAGAGGCCAAGAATAAGGATAAAGCACATAAAGATTAGAGCCCTTTTATCGATAACAAGACCTTGGACTTTTAGTAGGACGTAAATATCTATTTCTAGCACAAAACAGTTTAGATAGGAAGCTGGTTTCGAGTGATGCTGTTTTGAGTGATAGATGCACAGATTGTGCAGTCTTAAATATAGCTCAACAGTCAGACAAATGTTGTTGATTTCAAGGAGCCATGTCCGAGTGGCCAGCAATGAAATAGATATGCCTACCTCACATTGCCGTTTGACCTAGCTACCCAAAGTCCATGCAAGCTCTTGTAAATATGGGTCCTAGACAGACAATGATAAGACTCTTCTTCTACATGTTCAGCTTCAATATCACACATACACACAGTTACATGTTACTTTCTTATGTAGTATTTTATGTTTTAGTTCCTCAAGTTGAAGTTTTGCGTGATCGAGGAAATCGAGGATAGAATTGACTCCAGAACAAATTCGCCTTACAGTTACACCACGGTATTAACCTCAGGGGGACGGGTGTACGGGCTTGGAATTGATCCATCTCAAGTTGAACGAATTCAAAAAGATAAATTCTACCGAATCCATACCCCAACCCCAATCAATGGAATTTTTCATTTGGAGGAGAAGACAAAGGTATTTTCATAAGCAGTAAACTTTATTTACACTGTGACCATCTTATCATGATTTTCTCTATCTTAACTAGCAAGAAAAATCATTTTAATAATCTTTTTCATAGTGCATTGAAGCAGACACTATAAATTAACTATTACATATTAAAAAGGAAACATAAAATATTTTTTCAAGGAATATGGACAAAAATTATCTTGTGTCCATAATATCTTGTGTGCACAATTTATATTTGCCATTCTTTAATCATTTGATTGATTGCGTTTTAAAGGAGCTAATATTTGTCAAATATCAATAAAATGCCTTATATAAATATATAATAGAATGGAGGGATCATTATGAAAATACCAATTGGGTTTTAAATAGAGACCTTAGTAAATATTTTAAGTACACAATCTGGCATAACAGTTTTAAACCGGGTTTTCCAACGGAAAAATCTGGTAATTGAAATGGTGGGTGGGCGAGCTGCCAAAAGGGTACCCTCATTGTACGGATAACTCCTCCTACAATTATCAAGATAAGTAGTTGTTCTTTTGCAGATCAATTGTACATATATTAGAGGTGTGCATATTGCTAAGATTTTGATTTCTGATAATTTATGGAAAAAATACCAGCTTTTGAACTTAATCATTTTTTGGCAAAAAATTTGCATATAGGGTACACTCATTGTACGGATAACTCCTCCTACAGTTATCAAGATAAGTAGTTGTTCTTTTGCAAATCAATTATACATATATTAGAGGTGTGCATATTGCTAGGATTTTGATTTCTGATAATTTATGGAAAAAATACCAGCTTTTGAACTTCGCAATTTTTGGCAAAATATTGCATATAGGGTACCCTCATTGTACGGATAACTCCTCCTACAGTTTTAAAGATAGTAAGTTGTTCTTTTGCAGATCAATTGTACATATATCAGAATTTTGCTCATTGCTAGGATTTTGATTTCTGATAATTTATGAAAAAAAATACCAGCTTTTGATCTTGGTAACTTTTTGGCAAAATATTGCATATAGGGTACCCTCATTGTACGGATAACTCCTCCTTCAATTTTCAACATAGGAAGTTGTTCTTTTGCAGATCAATTGTACATGTGTACATATATATCAGAGGTGTGCATATTGCTAGGATTTTGATTTCTGCACATTGCTAGGATTTTGATTTCTGCACATTGCTAGGATTTTGATTTCTAATAATTTATGAAAAAAATACCAGCTTTTGAACTTAATCATTTGTTGGCAAAATATTGCATATAGGGTACTCCATTTCACTGGATACAGTAGGTAGTTTTTATCAATTCAGGGTTGACATGGATTATGGATACAGTTCAAATAAAAGAAAACCCAGTTTGCTGTCACATTAACAGCTTTTCACTTGTTGAAAACATAAAATCACGGTAATTTAAACAATTCTGAACAATTTGCCTTTTTCAAATGTAAATATACCGGTAAGTAATAAACAGCAATGTTAAAAAGTTCACCGGGAAATGAACTTGGTTGGTACATGAATAAATCTTCCGAGAAGCCCTTCAGGCTTCACAATATTTGAACATGTGACCAACCAAGTTCATCTCCCAGTGAACTTTTTAACTTGCTGTTTATTTCTTAAGTAAACTTTCATGCCATCAGATTATGTCTTGAGCTCGAAATATTATGTCATGCACATTAATGAGATAATATGTTGTGTGCACAAGATGATTTCTGAATTAGAAATATTTATGTGTTCTTAACGTACCACCCCAGATACTGGAAACACAAATATTTTTTTTTTTCCCATCAACAGATGGAGGAGATTAAAAAGTTTGCCATAGCCCCAGAAAAGATCCAAGAAGCATTGTATCCTCCCTGTATGAAGGTTTCTGATCTGACCGAGGAAAAGTTGATTACTATAGCTATACGTACAAGATTGTCAGTGCAGGGATATGTGCAATTGGTATCAGTCTTGCTTTCTTGTTGTCTGTCTGTCTGTCTGTCTGTTGGTCTGTCTGTCCATCCACCTATCTTGATTGGTCCGTCGATCTAGCCTAAAGTTCTTAACAAACTTTTAGATTCTTTCATGGCAAATAATGATAATTTCACTTCCATTTGACTAGGTTAGTAAAATCTATGATGAAGACAGATGTCCAAAAAGAACTCTGATTCTGAGGGAGACAATGGAAGGCAGGCGACCAGCAACCATGTTCATAAGATTATGGAGGGAGGAGACAGAGATAAATCCTAAAGTGGGATCCCTGGTTCAAGTTCTGTCCCTGAAGCTTACCGACTACAAGGACAGCAGAGAAATCCACTCCACCCCCTCCACAGTGCTACGAGAGGTGTCGGAGGAGCAGCCCCCCACACAGACAGACACACAGGCAGCCAGTCAATAAACTCGCACTAAGTACCCGTTAATCTCATTTTCCTCACAGCGGTATAAAGAAGATGTAGACATTTTTTTCCCACTTCATTAATGTTAACCCTATTTCTACAACTTTTTGCTATTGAATTTATAGTTGTCATGCTCTGTAGATCCCTTTCAATGCGTTTGTCTGTCTGTAAGTAGAGGATGCACAGTGCACGTAACCTTAAACCAGTTCTCTAGTTCAAAGGTCAAGATTGAAAGACCTAACAGTGAAACATATACCAATGACTGACTGTGTATCTCTGAAAAAGGTGTGCAATGTACTGTACTTTAACCAAATTTTGACAATCATGATTTTATTTGTCCATAGAAAATTTCCTTTCCCTTTGGCCAACTTAAGCTCAAAATTCAACTATACATTACCAATGGGTAAAGGATTTTGCATTGATTTTTTGAGCCAATTTATTTTCTAGTTCGAAGTTAAAGGTAAAAATGTTAAATTCTTGTTATAGAACTACATCTGTATCTTACATCTCAATGGCTTTTGCTTAAAGCAGGGCTTTTTCAGGTGGTCCCTGTTTCATTATCTGTTTATTACTGTTGTTATTTAGCTGCATTTGTGAATTTTTGTTTTATTTATTTCATAATAATAAGAATTATATACCTGTGCTTTAATAAATTGTATACATATTTTTTAATGCACTTGAAATCTTACATTTGTTTAAATATTGCTGATAAATGTTTATTGCATTCACTTCTTGACTTGTTGTTATTCATTCAACAAAAATGCTTTCTATGCCTGCCAATCAATGAAATCAAAGTACATTATGTAATCCACATCTACATAATCAGCATTTCTTGGAATTTTGCATCATATATCAATAGAACCTCTTCTAAAGTCAAGGGTTTCTGAATGACTCCATTCTACCCGGTACATAAAGTGAAGCAGATCTTAAAACCTTCAACTTGGGAAGATGCAAGTCCCATTTGTCTATATATGAGCAATCATGTCTTGTTCATATCTTTTGTATGGAGAAGCATTAGAATCTATAAAATTACTTTACTTAAAGATTGTGTATGACCTGAGGGTGTGTCATGGTCATTTGGGCAAGTTCAAGTTCTCTGGAAAGAAAAAGTGCAAAATTTGTGTCCGGTCTTTAACATTCATAAGGAAAAACATTGGAAGTTTCTACTTCACATAAAGATTGCTTTTGACCTTCGGTTGGTCATGATTTCAACCCAAAGTCATTTGTGCAAGAATGAAAAGAAAACATGCAATTTCAAAGAAACCCAACTTATACAATATCTATATATTGTATAAACACAAACTGTAACCTATTGCAAATACCTAATTGCTTTTTGGGGGCAAATTGGGGGTCTGAACAACCTACGTGCAGTCAAACCTCAATGATCTACAACTTTGCATGGCATATCTGTTAAAATAAACTTGAATTACCAGTGATCAGTATCTCAAGATGCACCATCCGTGCAAGTTTTTTGAAGACCAGTAGTAACTTGGATATTGTCATCAAAGTGCACCTGCCCCTAAACCTTAACCTGCTCCAAAAACCTCAACCTCCTTCAGCATCTAAAATTCATGGTGCAGATTCAGCATCAAAGTCGTTCAGGTCCATAGGCAGGTCCGTATGCATCATCCATGCAAGTTTGGTGGAGATAGGACAAGTTATAACTTAGATACAGGACTTGCACCAAAAACTATAACAAGGTCTCAATACCGATGCCGAGGGTATAGCATAAGCTCCTCCTGACTTTGTCTCAGTGAGCTGAAAGGTGAGCAAGCTCACATATTCCATATTCTCCCATTACTTGACAATACTAAATATAATGAATAGCAGGGTATGCAATAAATACACAAAATTATTAAAAAAGTATAACTCTCAAAAAAATCATCACCTTAAAACTAACAGCAATACACACATCTATACTTTTGGTTTTAACAACAACAAAATTATAAATTCAGAAATGCCTAAATTCACATAAAAATAATTAAACCAGAATTTCCTTGTAATATGCACATCTATACATTGAGTCCTAATTCCCTAATAAGTTTTGGGAACTTCTGTGCAGCGGTGTATAAAGAGGATTTTAGCGTACAAATAACAGAACTGACTGATGGACAGGTCAAAAACATTATACATTGTACCTCCCACAGCAAGTTGCATGAGGTATTGTAAAATGCTCAGAATGAAGAGTCCTCTGTCTCTTTATACAAGTTTCTTGGATAAGATGGAACACCAAAGTGCGATGTCTAGCAGCCAGTTTCAATGTGAATATAAGATCCAATAGTGAAACTCTTGCTTGGTCACTTTATGATCTCTTACTTTCGGCCTAAGCTGTTATAATAGAGTAAAAAAAAATAAAATACAGTTATCATTCAGAGCTGACAAGAAGCTTTATTCAAAATGGAAATTAATAATAAATCAACAAGTAACTTTTTATCAATAATAAAAAGCAAAAACTGATGTACATGTTTGAAAGACAAATTAATTGCTTGGTGCAAAAGTTATATATATGGATACAAGTAGACAATGTCTTAGCACATTTTGAGAGGGAAGGTTTTCAATAGATTCATTTACTTTTCATGGAGGGAGATTTTGTCACAACGAAATTACACAATATCATTTTCATTCATGTCTATTGCAAAGATAACATGCTATTTAATACCTTTCTCAGCACTTAGAAAATTTTCTTTAAGAAATACTTATACATGTATAACTAATAATTACAGTATATACATGGTTATTATAAGTATGTTATACTACCTAATTAAAACAATTTTCATAAACAATTGGAACATCTGTATAAAAGTAAAAAATGAGGTAAATCCATGGCTTCTTACATGCACAGTACTAAGGGAGTATATAATCAATGTACACTACTGTATTCTCTAAATGCAGGGAAACTCTAGTATATCTTGCATAAAGATCGAATTTTGAGACACTAAATAAAATGACCATATGGAGTAAATCACTTACGTGTTAAATAACAACTCAGGAAATAAAATTAAAATGATTCTCATCAGCAGAGACATATTTCACTGAAGTTATAAAACTGCACTTAAAAATTAAAACTGAAAACATGATTTGAAAAAACTTCAGGAAAAGGTATCACTGTATTGCATTACCTTCAAAAAGTGTGGTAAAATTAAATTTTAAACATTTTAATTCCAAAGTAATTTTTTCCAGGATCCAATTTGAAAAGAAAGAAACCATTGTTTAAGATGTTGTCATTATTTCAAGACATGAAATTTATAAACATACATTTTCAATGGGAACTATCAGGAAATCTTAATTTTAGTTCTTATTGCCATCAACTCATTGTAACTATAAAAATAATAATTGGCAAGTTTCACTACACCTCATATTTACTTGTTCATCAATATTATTAATAGAGAGTATTACATCTATGATCTTATTGGCCATTACCTATTGTAATTCTTAAAGGACCACTAGATTACTGTACTAATGCATGCAAAGTACCAATTACATAGATAGTACTTATTCCACAACCTCCTATGTATATTTTATTATATTATGAATAATTCATCTTAATGGTTGTTTAATATACACTACATGTAGTACTTATATAACTATAAATTTAAAAGGTACAATTAATAAATTATAGAGTTAACCTAGCCAAGAGGCAACCAAATAGAGGGATTGAAAAAGTTCTCATTTACCAGTAGATTTGATGGCAAAAACGGAGTTGTACATCCCCATTTAGCAAACAATAATTGCACATTAAACTACTGCTTGACTCAAAGGTTCAACATTAATTATGTTGTAAAAGCTTAAAAAAGCAATTTTTTTCCCCACAAAGTAGCATAAACCACAGCAACAACATATGAAAGTACAATAAGAAGGAAAAAAGGTATACATGCATACAGTACAAACCAGTTGTAAAACTGTACATGTAAATGTATTGCACAATATTTAAGGTACACTGACCCTCTCTAAGAAAAATAACTCTCACTGGAATTTCTATTTTTCCCCGTATAAAATTGAAGTGCAAATGCTATTAAGTTTTGTACCTCAAAACTGAAACTGTGATTTTTTTCAATAATCATTTTTATAACATTAACACAAAGGCAATTTTTAATGAGTATTGTAGGATTTATGCACCTTAATATCTGAAGCACTTACTCATAAATGTCTTCACTTGGGAAAATACTGGTAATTGTGTGTTTCTCTTAGAATTTCATCCTTCCACTTTTTTAACTGGCAAGAGAGCTACCATATTCTATTTACCAATTCACCAAGTTCAAGTCATGTTTCAATCAAATTTCTTTCACTATATTTGAGAACTTGATATCATCAAATTGAATCCATACATCACTTTTGTAAATTCATTATGGACTGTTCAAAGTAGAAACAATATGGCAGAAGACTAGTTTCTCAGTAACTAGCTGGTTCTATTCAATATTCCCCTGATACAAACGTTCGGATCACCTTTGGGACTCTGGCATCAAATCCTGAAACATCCAGCATGTTTTCATCTTCAAGATTTGCAAATTTCATGTTGGAATTTGTTAAACCAACAGTGACTAGTCTGCAAAGGTAATCAAAATCAATTGTAAAGAAATAAAGATGACAGGAGAAGAACTCATACAATATAAAGAAATTCTATCTGCTTGTAAAGCCATGCAAACCAACTTTTTTGTTTGCTGCGACTTAATTTTGTGCTTTCACTGCAAATAATTTTCACTAGATAATTTAAAACAAATACAAAAAGTGTTGCAAGAAATGTTCACAGCAAAGAAGTTAATTCACAAATCTTATAAGATTCTGTTTCAAATTTGAGGTTAATTGGCTTACGGTACTTTTTGGTATTAAGTACATGTATAATGATGAGCGTTGAATTTTGTCTAAATACAGTTTAATTTCAATAACTCAAACACTGATATCTCAAATACAATGGATATGTCAAAGTGATTTGTAAGTACCAGCCACTTATTTTTACCCTAAATAGTATTTTACCCTAAATATCTTGAATACTCGTATATCTCAAAGTTAATAAAAGACAGTCCCATTTAGTTTCGAGATAACGAAGTTTGGCTTTAATTAAAAAATTATTATAAATATACATGTATTTGAAATTACAACTGCTAGTTGAATTTGTATAAGAACTTGTAAATAACAGTCTACTTTGAAAGGATCTGTCAAAAAGTTTACTTTGTGTTTGGCAGATTTCGGTCCTTTCTATACTGTGCAATGGCTTCTCCTAAATTTCTAGAGCCAGTACTTCTATTGGCATCAGTGACTATAATGAAGACATCCACATCTTTCTTTTGGTCAGTAGCCCACTGAATGGGAGCAACCAGGTCACATGGGTCTGGAAGTACCTGTATAAATGACAATTTGTTTTTGTTTGGTCAGTTGTTTAGTCAACGCCCAAATGTTATTCTGAGTTCTCCCATGCAAGTGAATACAAAAACTTTTATTTGTACACAGGTAAACAGTCAATGGGAACAATAAACTTGCTTTTGTCTAAACAGTCAGTAGATATGAAAAAAAAAATCATTTATCAGCGATTCTTATGGTAATTGTTGTCAGTAAACAAGTTTGAGTTATCTGACTTTGAATTTAACATAGTGACAATGATACCACCAAACGAGTTTCAAAACTAAATGCAAGAGAAATCGAACACTAACAGTATTTCAATCATTACCCCTACAATCATAAGATTCTGTTAACTTACCCAACCATTGATAACATCATGTGGACTTACCCCTAACAATCACTAAATCCTGTTGACTTACTCCTTCCAATCATTGAATCATGTTAACTTACCCCTACCAATAATTAAATCCTGTTGACTTACTCTTAACAATCATGAAATCCTGTGGACTTACCCTTAACAATCACTAAATTCTGTGGACTTACCACTACCAATCATTAAATCCTGTGGACTTACCCTACAATCATTAAATTCTGTGGACTTACCCTACAATCATTAAATCCTGTGGACTTACCCCTCCCAATCATTAAATCCTGTAGACTTACCTCTACAATCATTAAATCCTGTGGACTTACCCATCCCATTCATTAAATCCTGTGAATTTACCCTTACCAATCATTAAATCCTGTGATCTTAACCCTACCAATCATTAAATTCTGTAGCTTACCCCATAAAATATGTCCTGTTCCTCCTCCTCATCATCCACCTCTGGTTTGGGTTGATTTTCCTCCTACAAAATTTGGTAATACAGTAAAACTCGTTTAGTACGAACACGGATATTGCGAATTCACGGATATAGCGAAGTCATCTTGGATCCCCAGCTATGTAAATTTAATGAATTTCTTATACGGTTATAACGAATTACGGATATAACGAAGTGATTTCTAAAGTCCCAGTGACTTCGTTATAACCGAGTTTTGCTGTATTTACTCATAATTATTTTAATTACTAGTTATTATTGTGTTTCAATTGTTGAAAAAAAATAATAAACATTAAAGCCCTTCAATGTGATTTTTTTGGTCACCTGAGTCACTCAGGTGACCTATTGCAATTTATCTCCATCCGTTGTGGTGTGTCTTCATGCATTGTGTGTTACATGTAACAATTTTACATTTTTTACTTCTTGAAAACTATATGGCCAATTGTGACCATTTTTGGTGTGAAGCATCTCTATGGTAACATGTATCTAAATTGTAAACTTTATGGCTCTACCACCTCAAGAATTTTCAAAATTCTTTTTTCTCTTCTCCCACACATGTGGGGATAAATAAAAATAAATTCATGGTTATGATATCCATGCAGCTCTCTACTTAAATAGTAAAATTCATGGCCCCAGGGTCAGGGGTTCAGGTCCTAGGGTGGGGACAATATGGCCATAAAGTAAAAATGTATTAAATCTTTGGAAATCATCTTCTCTACTCCCATATAAATTTGAGAAAAACTAAAGGCATGGTAATGATGTCCGTGAAGCCCTACACTGAAATTGTAAAATTCATGGTCCCAGGTCTGGATTTAAGGCCCTGTGGTGGGCACAATATGGCCATGTAGTAAAAATGAATGAAATCTTTGAAAATCCTCTTCTCTACTCCCATATATATTTGAGAAAAACTAAAAGCTGAACCCCTGTCCCTGGGACAGGGGTTCAGGCCATAGGGCAGGGCCAATATGGTCAACTAAATGCATAGTTATGATATCCATGAAGCCCTCTACCTATGTTGTGAAATTCATGGTCCCTGGGTTAGGAGTTCAGGCCCTAGGGTGGGGCAAATGTTTCTACATAGTGAAAATGTATAGATTCAATATTTTTTTTTGTACCACCACAGTCGTGGGAGATAAAGACATGTTTTGGTAATATTATGTTCCTTATGTCCTGATGTTAAATTGTGAAATTCAATGCCCAGGATGTGGGACAGAAGTTTGCTGTTTTCTCTCAGTATTGGGGGGGGGGGGGGTAATAAATATGACAATATATTGAACATATATTTTTATTAAAGGTAACTGCTGTTTGTTATTCATCACAGTTTTAACTCAATCTTGAAAACAACATGGTAAATTGTCACTTGGCAATATTGAATTAAATGTGTTCTATTTAAGGAAATCTACTTTAACATCCTGTGCACTTTATTCTTGTAGAGTCTCAGATTAGGGTTTAGACTTCAAAATGAAGCTTAAAATGCAAACATGAGACTCTGACATGTCAATCTAAAGCCTATAGTACTCTGGTGATTTTCAAGGCCTGTGGGTCTCTTGTTGGTTATCTTTGGTCTGACTGCCCTATGTCAGTAAACATCATTTGTATAGGATACTTCTTAATACAAACTAATCAGACACCAAACATAACCTTACTAATGAAACGATCCATTAAACAGATATTGTGTGGATATCATTTGTAGGCCTACTGGAGTACATTCATTAGAGTAATTACATGTACCATACATGGACACCTAATAAATGATACAATACATTGTATTACCATCAAAGGATTCTGTCATGTCCAATATAGTGTACAGTTATTAAACTTAGTCACCTTCTGTTCATCTGCTTTCTTCACTTGTTCAGCCACCTCACTACAGATGTAAGTCAGTTTGGTATCCTTGGCAACCTTCAGTGGTGTAATGGTGTCCGTAAAGAATACAACGTCTGTCTTCTCCTCCTCCCGAGTCATTAACATGGCAACCCCAGCAGCAGCAGTTGTCGTTGACAATGCCATCGTACCTCGTACTGATGATTTGTTTTTGTTGACCCCAACACGAATTCCAACTACATAACGTTTATTTGACGATTTCAAGTTATTCTGAAAATGAATTATAAAATCATTTCATATTTGTAGAAAGATTTTTCTTTGTTTACTATATTTATATAAGTCCTCCATTTCACTCTTTTTTTTAAAGCTTTTATTTGGTACTAACTAGTTCAATGCATTTAGATTTTACTTGAGTGTATGGACATTTCAAAACTTTTTTCCATTTTTATTTTTTTATGTTGACTCAGAAATAAATACATATACTGTGGAATCATAATTGTTTGTGGGGGACCAATGTTCGTGGCTTTCGAGGGTAACCCTTGTCTACGAATTTACATCTCCACAAACATATATACAAGCATTTGTTTAATATTTATCAAAATTACCCCGAACGTTCTACCAATGAAATTATGTTCCCACGAAAGAGGAAAAATTTGGCTACCCAAAAACATTGACCCCTACAAATAAAAATGATTCCACAGTATGGGTACATGGAGTGTCAAACTTGCCAATTTTAAGGTGTAGACATGATTTCAGATGAGGAAACTTTTCCAATAATAAATTAAGGAATTTTGAGGGAGGACATCAATTCTTTTTATAATGTTTTGGAGTTGAAGTCAGATGGAGAATGATAAGGGTTCCAAGTGATGTTGTATCAGAATCAAATTAGTGATAAAGCATCTTAAACTAATTTTATGCTTTTTAAAATCAATCAAATGCTATAAAGGAGATGCCATTATAAGGAGGCAGGCTGTTGCAGTGGATATTTTTTGAATGAGCTTTCAAATTGTAATGTCACTATAATATATTGAGTCAATTTTTTTTTTTTTTAATTTTGGTGTATTTAGGTATATTATTTATGTTCTTAGCTTTTTATGCCAATAGCTTTTTATATGTACAGCGCTATAGAGTAATTTAATATAAATTATATATGGCGCTTTATAAAATTTGTATAATAATAATATTTCTTTGATTTGATTTTCAATTATTTTCTTCACCTAGATTTTATAGAATTGTTCTTGCTTCATTAAAGATTACTAAATAATGTCAGACTTGTACCTTTAGCAAGTATTCAAGAGCTGTTTCCAAGGCTTTGGTCACCTTCTCGTTGTGCTGCCATGATGTTGGTTTTTTCTTGCCCTCTTTGTAGAAGCTAGAGGCAATGATAATCTCAAATGGTTGGACACTGAAGTTAAGAATGTAAATTCTTATAACCACAACCTGTCCCTGTACATGGATGTGTAAGAGAAACATTAATAATGGCAGTCAAAAGTTCAATCAGATTTGAGCAACTGTATGAAAATTGCAATTCACTTACTTCTGTTCTGTCAGCAAAGCTTCATTCAAAAGCTTGTCTATGACAAACTGGCTTCCTTCAAAGGATTCATCCAGATATCCAATGTTGGCCAGCTGCCCAATGTGGTCCAGAGTATCCTGAATTGTCATGTCTTTCAATAAGGCTGTCCAAATCTACAAACAGATTTTATACTTTAATAATTTTGTTTGTAAAGTATGAAACTGATGAAAATGAGATACATTATACCTTCATACATAATTGTCATCTTTGCATTGTAGTTAATAATTCTTAGAATCAATTGGAAGAGGTATGGGATGGTTAGGATGTGGGGAGCATTCCTTGCTTTGGTAAAATTGATTACCCTAATCCCTTACACCATCCCCTTAAAAATTGGCTTATAAAAATCAATGACACTACATACAAAAACACAGTTATAAACATGGTGCTTTCACCTCTTTTTGCTTGAGCAATTTAGTACACAAGTGGTCCTTTTTCAAGTGATGTTCTTCCACAAGCTTGGCGACTTGTTGCACATCGTCACTGTGTTTGGCGGTGTCTACAGCAGAGAAAAACTCCAAGAGTTTCTGAATGCTTTCCTTCTCTGACTTTCCAAAGGATTTCTTGGTTTCACCATGGCCAAGGACTAGATACTTAAAAATGAGGTCCATTTCTATAAAATTCAAATAGAAAACATACATTAAGA
This sequence comes from Magallana gigas, assembly GCF_963853765.1. Lineage (NCBI taxonomy): Eukaryota > Metazoa > Mollusca > Bivalvia > Ostreida > Ostreidae > Magallana > Magallana gigas. Next base: position 18,026,378 of record NC_088854.1, on the reverse strand, counting down.
ATTTTGATTTGATTATACACTGCCATGCATATGCTATTGCTGTATCATTTACAGAGTATTTTCTTCTCTATCTCTTATAAAAATAATTGTTGTTTATAGAGCTACTGCTAAAAATGAAGCTTAATTTAACTTGTTTTAATCAAATCAATGTATCAACAAATGAATACATTTATATGAAGTTACTGAACAGATTAAAATCTGCCTCCAACTGTATCATTTGGCAGTGTTCAGTGCATTTAATGTCAATATCTATTCTAGTACTAGAATATAGTCTGGCAAATAATAACTTTTTTTGAAGAAAAAATGATGCATAGGTAAATGAGTACCAAAACTTCAGAACCCCATTTTTGATTCTTGATTGTTTTCTTATAAAATTAATATTCATGTATTATTTCTTGACAATTCAGTCAATTGCATAATTTTCTTTTAAATTCTTTTGTTTTGTTTTTTTGTCATTCATTTATCATGTATGCAGTTAGTGTTATCTTATTAATACCTGCATGTATATACATTTACTTTCAACTTTTAAGTTTCTGAACATTACATTGCCATTTTTAATTGATGACATGTCATGTCATCAATTAAAAATGGCAATGAATTAAACTAAATATGTTGTACATATCAAAACAAAGAGCCAATGCATCAGAGTCATTTCTGTTTTCTTTTAAGATTAACGAGTCTGCAAATGCAACATGTCTGTTAATACACAAAAAGCAAGTCATCCACAGATAACCCTAGATTTATCAACATGGGGTAAAGAATTCATCACCTCCTTACAACTCACTTTTTACACTGTTGTTTCACACAACAAGAACTAAAGAAGAGGGATGCGTAACTGCACATGCATGCAGTGGCAATTACCAAAGTAACAGTTCACACAGGTCATTGTATGATAATAAGTGCAAAGGTGCATATATATGCCATTAAGATAGCAAGGGAGCATTTCTCATCCTGGCATTCATGTTCTGGGATGAGATTGTTGTCTTTGAATTGTTTTGGCATTTTCCTACTGGTACTCTTCTATTCAATTCTCAGACAAGTTTTTTAAACATCAAAACTGTTGCAGACAGACTGACTTATATTTCCCATGGTAATGCTTAAAACATTACAGAGCAGTGAGTAATGCTAGAGATATTTGGCCTTACTGCTGGCCTAAGGTCTTTGGACATGTGGATGCAATTGCTACCCTGCAATGCTAATTTCATTGTTGTGAGAGCTTTGGAAGCATTTCAAGAATGCTTGCCCCCCTGCTGTTGTGCAACAGATGTGTTCCCTTGACTCCCTATCACCAGGTGTAGCTGTCTAGCCAAAACAAACTGCAATACCAGAAGATCAGGGCCTCAAAGAGAATTACAACCATTGTGTATTTGCCTTTTTGCTTACTAGTACTTCATTCTCAAAGTGCTTACTTAGAGCTGCACAAAGACAATGCAAGAAATATCATACATCACTGAACGTATTGAGTTGACCTTAGGAGAAAACACTACTTTACAATACTTGCTTTCAAATGTTGCCAGTATGCCATACAAAGAGGGTAAAATATTGCTAAATAATTGCTTGGAATGTTTAGAGGTAAAAATTCACAGGAAGTGCACAACAAATTGTGAGTGTAATGTTCAAGCTATGTGTGTCTTCTTTGGTGAATGGAAACCTTCGGTTGGAATATTAAAGCTTCTTCTTTTCAGACTAATAAAACCTATTTTTGTTCAGGAAATATTAATTCACATATATCATGAAGAGATTGTAAGTCTCACAAAACTACTAGCTGCATATTTAAATGATGTTGAAATATTATCAAGTGCTAGAAGCAGGTGAAAATTGTACATATAATTCCACTAGCAGATGTTGATTTTCTCATTTAAATACTCTCAATTTTCAAATAAAATGAAACAGATACTGACACAGAGTAACTGTAATAAAACTACTTTTTGCATTACATTAGATATCACTTATTAACCATATTAAAACTTTTAAAATTGCTTGATACTGACACACAAAATTGCACAATCTATGTTTGGTGAATATAATGTTCCATGTAAATGAAATATGGTACAAACCATCAGTCTTTGGTTTCAGATGACCCATCCTAAGAACATCTCTGTGAGACCAGCCAAGGTAACTCACTTCTCTGCTGACATTTCGAGCTAGTTGATATGCATCCTGGTTGTGATACCAGCTACTAATGAGTCTTTTGAAGTATCTTCCCCAGCTTTTTGTTATGGAGAAATTCTTGTGAAATTTTAACATCTGAAAAAAATCACAAGGTGTCCGACATATTTTATCACATAACTTTTCTGCTTGGGTCTTTGTGTTTTTATCCGTTGATTTGCAGCATAAAGCATAAGCAAATAATAGAGGCTCTCTGTCTATCAGAGCTGGTGAGGAACTGCATTGCTCCATCACAGACAAAATTTCTTTTCCATGTCCATCTGACAGAAGTTGTGTCACACATGATGCTTTTTCTCTGCTAAAAGTTTTAGAGACTACCTTGTAAGCCCCATCATCTTTGTAGAGAATGATCCATTGTCTTAATTTTTGGAAACTTTCTTCTTCAAGCACATTTGCCATTGTTGGGATCTATCTGCAGACGAAACACAGTGTATAAATAATTTTACAAAAAGTGTGCATTATTGGTTACAGAGGGTTCCGCTTTATCTGATTGTCAATTTATATGTATTACTACTAAATGTACAATTTATATATTACAGTCTAACTAAAATTTGAAGATTCTGCTCTAACCAAATATGTTATTTAGAAATTTGAAAATATCAAAGAAAAGGTTGCTTTAAACGGATATCTGTTTCAAGTTTATGTAGGTCATATTGGGATTATGCAATTAGTCCACAAAATATTTTCTTCATCATTATCAAATTAATGAAGACAATGTCAACTTTTCTCTGAGTGAGGTGGGTTTTTTAATCCATGAAATGCAGTAATTTTAAAATCCCAAAATATTGAATAAAAGTTCATAATTAATTATTACCGGGTATATCACTTTTCGAAAAATTGCTTTTAAAATAAAAATATTATCTAGTGTAATTGTTATTCATTGTATTCAAGCGATATATATATATATATATATATATATATATATATATATATATATATATATATATATATATATATATATATATATATATATATATATATATATATATATATATATATATATATATATATATATACTAAATACGAAAATTTCAATTAAACAATTCCTTTTTATTAAATCATGCATGGACTTAGAAGAATTACATCCCTGATTAAAAGGATTAAACAACCAATTTTAAAATGTATTTTTTTTTGGCAAAATGGTAGTGTGCCAGCTTCATGATGAATCAATAAATATAATAAATATTCAACATAAAAATTAATTGTAATTGAGACATATACATCCCTGGTTGTAATGAGAATTACAAATATAGTATTAAGCATTTGTCTCTCCTAAATAGTTGCTGAGAAGCATCATTAGTAGAAACTTGATAAAATAATGACAGCCCATATTCAGTCTAAGTGCACATGGTTTCACCTTAAACAGTTAAAGGTGAATTTGTCAATAAATAATTATTGCATAGCTTATTAAAGTCATGCGTTAGGAAAGGGATGGGAAAATAACGTATTGATTACCTCAGTATCTCTGGACAACCAAGCGAAACCCCAAAATATCGAAATGGAATGATTGAAATTATTTGTGGAATTCTTTGTATGCCAGTTTCTATTTCCGATGAGTAGTTCGTCATCAGTTTGTGTGTTCATTGATTCAAGCGCATTTGTGACTAAGACACTTGGAAAATCACATGATCTGACAGCAGAAAAATGGCAAGTCAATCTACCGGGATTCAGCAGCTTTTAAAGGCTGAAAAGCAAGCGGCAGAAAAAGTGTCGGATGCCAGAAAACGTAAATTTATATATTGTGATGAATTCTTTTAAAAACTACCGAATTGTAATTGTTGATCAGCTGTAAATGTTATTTTTGTATATCAACATTCCTCCGTTGACGAGATATTTAATCATGTAATAACCCATCAAACCTCGATTAAGAGGATGGAGTATTTTTAAAAAATGCTGGTTTTTGTTCGTATTTTCATATAGGCATTGCAACATTTCCTGAACTGTCAAGAAATTATCACAGTTTAGCCTAATTATGAGGGACTTCAGTGATAGTCCCTTCAACGTTCTTTTCTCACTGATCAGAGGCCCTTTTAACACTTATTCGTTCTGATTAAATGTGGACCATTTTGGGGGATAGCACCTCAGTGCAATCCAGTATGAAAGGTGGAAATTCAAAAGCTGGCTCTCAACATCAGATTTCACCCAAATTCTGTACCATAACCATGGAAGGATGAAGTTCATTACAAAAATCTCACCAAAAATATGACGCATTTAAAGCCATTGAAATGGTAGTTGAAATTCAAATCTTGCTTCAGTTTTGACTTTTGAGGGACAAAGCTGTTTCAATGAGACATGTAGGCCATTGTCCACCAGTGGATTAATATTTTTAGAAAGAAATTCCCCTTTCTTGGTAGCAAATATTTTATTTTTGTGCATTAACAAAACCAGCTAGTGACAAAGAATACCCGTTACCACTTTTTATTAAAACATCTGCACAGACATTTGCCTAAAAAGTTCAGAGAAGTGTCTAATGCTCTAACTTGAACAATTATGAAATGGTTAGCTTATGTTCATGAATTAAGAGGAGTCATTGATTAAGATTAAAAGATTTAAGAAATAAAACAGTGAGTATATAAGAATACAAGATTGGGAAGGTAGAAAGTTTTAAGGACTGTTGTGAAATCTAAGAGTGTGTACTATGGTATACCCAATGATGTATAAACTAAAAATAAAGTTTTGATAATAAATTAATAAAATTACCGGTAGATGAATTTCAAACATTTTTTGGGAAAAAATGTCAATTGATGTATTATTTCTTAACATGGTTTTTAAATACCGTAATCATTCCTGTTAATGAAACAAACTGATTTTACCATTTTCTAGGTAAAGCAAAGCGTCTAAAGCAGGCCAAGGAAGAAGCACAGCAAGAGATTGAACAATACAGAGCACAGAGAGAGGCACAGTACAAAAAATATGAACAATCAGTAAGTGGTCGCGCAATGAGTTTACTTTCATGTTAGCTCATATTCTGCATTTTAAGAAAGACTTGTTCACATTTTAATAATTGTTTAATAATTGTTTAAATTCTCTAATTTTAACCAAACAGTTCATTAAATAAAACTGTTTTTGAAGGGGTGTTGTCAAAGCGTGTGAAATTAGTTAAATATCAAGGGGCAAATTTTCACTACATGTATACTCTGTTACAAGTTTTTGCTCCCACAACTTTTTGCTTGATATTTTGATAATCATAAATACCTTTGTGCTTAAACTACTCTGTTCATCCACTAATATGAGAAATGCCCCAATTATTCGTTTTGAAACGCCCCTTTACCGCTACAGGTGTCAATACACAACCCAAAATAGAAAGACTACGAGGATTTTGCTTTGCCATTGGCTTTGCATTAGCCATGAAATTAGCGCAGATGATAATATTAAATATTAATGCGATATATATTCCGAGTGAGTTCCGAATGGTGAAAATCTCCGTAAGAAATTTATTTTCATTCCTGATGATAAATGATAATGTGTCAATGAAAATATCTTGGATATTTTCCCTTTTATCGATTTCAACTATTTTTTTTACAGGTATGTGTATTTTTATTTAAAATCGTCAAAAAATGATAGAAGCAATAACTTGGGACAGACTACACAAGCTCTTAAATGTCTACCACGATTATATTGAGAGTTTGAGTGATCTCCTTAGGGCCCAAAGCATTTTAATGGACTCTTACATGTTATTATACTGCCTTTCAAAGAATGAATTATGAGTCACATTATTTTCAATTTCTTATATCATACAGGTAATAATACAGGTATTTTTGCAATTTCACTTTGTACTTGTTAAGAAAAATTCAGAAACAAATCAGAAAAACATCATTTTAAAAAAAGCATGTAAAAAATAACTAGTATGAAAGTTCTGTGAATATCTGTCAATCTCGTGAATTTCAATCATACTTTATAAATGTAAAGGGAAGTAACTTGTGTTACATGCCATTGTGACAAAATCTTAATGCAGTTGCTGCAAATCCATTTACACAGAGTAGGACTATAAATGAATGCATGACTATTTTATTCAGCCCTTTAAGGATAGATGCCAAACGTAGGTTTAAACAAGGTTCTTGTTCATGGAATACACAAAACGCTGAAGTAAGTCATTACACTCTACAGGCAGGAATACAAATGCACTAGAACAAAACTGTTGCCTTGAGTACTTATAATGATAAACAAATGAAAATGTTCACCGATTACTGTGTGCTTGTTTTTTAACAGGTTCTTGGATCACGGGGCGACATGGAGAGCAAGATAGACGTCACAACCAAGATCAAGCTGAAGGAACTGGAGACCAACATGTCCAAGAACAAGGAGGTGGCGCTCAAGAGACTGCTGGACATTGTCCTGGATATCAAACCCGAGCTCCACGAAAACTGGAAGAAATGAGCGCTGTGGTGCTTAGTGATAGCAATAGGGAAACTATTTCCATCAGGGTTTTATTATCATTACTGTGAGCAATGAACTACATCCGATAAAAATAAGGAACTAGTGCTGACTCTAAATGGCTTTTCGACAATTTATTTTTTTTGTATACTCTTGTTTTTAACGCTAGGTAATGCTGTTGTTTATAAATCCATTATACCATTTGTTCGAGTCTGATATTTGTACTGTATTTAATGATAATAAAACCATTGATAGGAAAAGAAACCAACAGTAATCCATGTACAGTGTAATGATGGGGTAGTTTATGAATGTATCCATTTGTCAGGTCTAGTGTCAGGTATCATGTAGAAAGCACTGACTTCTTTTCATGATTATTGTATGCAGAGTTGTGTGTATTCGGAACTTAATATCTCAATGTATTCAATTGTCTGTGTGGACAAGTGAGGTTGTTTAAACGAGAGAAGAAAAAATTAGATTATTTCTAGTCATACAGCATTATGTAATATCAAACATTGTGAGGAGATGAAACAAAAGTTGAAAAGTGCTTATTCATATAACATTTAATTTAGTGCACTCGGACAAAACATTCCAGATATAAATATATTGTGCTGGCACTTCAGTTCTAGACAGATAAGAAATTGTTTGTGAGAAAGCTAATTTATTATGATTTTTAGAAATTAACATTATTGTAGCATTTGCATTATATACATAGTAAAATATATGATAAATGTAAATTATTTTGTTGTTATTCCGGTATTAGTCACTCTATTTTTATAATGGTTCAGGAAAGAATTTTAGCATGTACTATCATGTCTTGTCTCAAAGGTGATTCACTATCTACGAGAGAAGAGCTGAGGTCACTGATGGTGGGGACTTGGAACAAGCATTTTATTCTGCTTTCCTTGTACTGTGGAATCATTAATTTTCGTGGGGGTTAATTTTCGTGGATTGCTAGAATTTTACAGGCTCGTGGGGATGTAATTTCGTGTATTCTCTTATATCTACAAAAGGAAACATGGCTTTATTACTTCAGTTTATTAATTCGTGGAGGATGTAAATTCGTGGATAAGAGGTACACGCGAATTCCATGAAAATTGAGCCACCACGAAATCTAATGATTCCACAGTATTTGTCTCTTCCAAATAACAATTAACACAGTTGATACGTCTTCATTTTTACTTTGTCTACAACAATCACCATACATTCGATCTGTATCCTTAACAATCATACACTGCATAATATCTAAAATATCAAGAAAATTGCAACAAAAGGGCTCCAATAACTATTTGAATGAAGGTGAGGTGACATTAGTCTGCTTAACCATGTAGTGTGTAATACACTGGAATGATGGACTAAATTAAAAGGGAACATGACGCCCTATGATTCATTTTCACCCATTAACAACATCCGACATTTAATTGTAATTCAATAAATAACATTATACACGTCGTAAACTTCCTCGCCCAAATAAGTAAGAACACACTCTGTCAATGATGAATGATCCACCTATATCTGCTGCTAGAATCTGTAGCACTGTATTACGGAACTGAAAAAATAAAACAGAATTTTCAGCTTTAAAGTTTTCTTCACTGAACTAAATCCTTGAATTGTTAGAATTAAATTGATATTATCAATGGTTGAGAACAGTCTTTTTTAATGAAAAAAGTAGAAAACAGAATCTGTCTAACTGGTCTTACCTCTGTTGGTAATGGAACTATTTCAAATTGATCTGCTATATCTGGGACTACTCCACTAGCTAGTGCGGTGATAGCAGTACAGGAGAAAGCGAGACTATACAGCAGAGGTTTGTTATTGAACAAACTCTCCATGAATGGCTCACCCTTTACAAAAAAAAATATTATTTTAATACACTTTTTATCTTAACCAATCATCTCAATTGTTGAAATGAATGATTTATAAACCAACAGTGACAATATATGCATGGTACTAGCAACTGGATAACAAAACATTTCTATTTATTTAATATACTTGTACTTTCTACTTTTGAAAAGGTCAATTCCATGCAATATTCAACAAAGAGTGAATACAAGTATTTGTATGGCTTAAAATATGATGAACTTACCTTGTAGTTCACAGCAAAAGTGGAAACTTGAAGAGCCATTGAAATAATGTACACAGTTGTGTTTAGTATATTTGGGGAAAATTTTGCCTCTAAATCTACAAATTCGTCCTCCCTACAAGTTAATAAAATGAAAACTATGATTAAACACAAGTTCAGAGTATAAATTGGAATAATGTTTATTCATCAGCAATAATATTTCATTAGGTTCAAAAGAACCGTCAAGTGAAGATAATTCTTGGTGCAAATGTTTTTGATTTACTTTTGTTCAAGATTATCTCCACAGGCTCTGTCTGTCACAAAAATAAGTCACTGTTAACTAGTTTATCACTGTTATATTGGAAAATAAAGCAAATCAGCAATTCTAATATCAAAGCAAAAAGGCTGCTGCTCAAACATAAATTTGAAACAGCAAGAAAACTTATGCTATTCATTTGAAAATCAAAATTACCATACAAGTTCTGTGCTTGTAAATTAAATGTACATGAACAAAGCAAGATAAAATTTAATGTAGACCTTTTGTTTTAACTTAGATTTAAAATTATTAAATCAATTGCATACCTAGGAGGAGTAATGGCCTTGGCACCCTGCACTAAATAGACTAGACAACAGAAGTGGACAGTGAATTGTAGAGACACTGTCAATAATGTGTATATGTTAAAGATGTTGGGTAGAGGTCTCGCCTTGGACAAGATTTTCAAAGGCTGTAAAAATACCAAGTATATTTTTTATATCACAATTCAAACACACTTCAAATTAAAAAAAAAAAATATTTTCAAATTTGTATTAAAGTTACTGAGTATTACAAAGAATTAACATGGAATTCACCTTCATTTTCTTTATAAACAAGCCATAATTAAAATCTTTCAGGGTAAAAAATATACATGTTAAACCATAATGGAACCAATGATTACCTTTGACCTAGATATGAAGAGGAAACAGCCGGCCAGCAGCAGACCCTGCATGGTGGCCTGACTGTCACTGAACTTGATGCCGTCCAGGTACAAGACGCTCTGACTGTACGCTAGGATCAGGGCGTTCAGCGCCAGGATCTTGAACATCTGTAGGGTGGTCACCAAGGTACATCTACCCTGCTTGATTATATGGCACACTGCAAGTAGGAAAACAATTCCTGTTTTAAATTTTTACACAGTACCCGGTATATACAGTACCTGTATTTATAGATAATACATGTACTGTGAAAATTACTCTGTCAATAAACTGACAGAGCAAAAATATTGTTTTTTTGCATAACAAGTAAGAATGTGAATCTTAAGCTGAGATGAAAATTTAAATGTAGGGTATTTTGGCCAATATGGACAAAGCTTAATATACCGGTACATGTACTTGTCAATTGATGGCTTGATCTATGAAATGCTATCAGAGAAATCCACAATCAAATCATAAAAAGGAATATTGCAAGAATTCCAAGCTGTGAACTCTTACCACACATGGTAGTGGAAAGCTTGGAGGTGAAGGGAGAGGCTATGCTGGCATCTCCAAGCTTCACAATCTGGGCCTTCTCCTCTTCTTCTATTTCCCTCATCATATTGGCTAACTTTTTCTGTAAAACCAAGCATTGTTTGTCAAACTTTATGACTCTGACTTAGAATGATGATGTCTATGATTCATAATTTGATGTACACTGCATTTACATAATTCAAATATGAAGGTGTTCTACCTGTGCCGGAGCTAAGTTGTCTCCTCTTGCCACTGCTCTTGCTTTAGCAGCACGTCCCGATAATTTACCAGTAGTTTTCATACCAGGGGGCATTCCTCTGTCACTGGGACCAGATGCTTCACCATCCACTGAAGTTCCCTGAAAAAATTGTTAAACATTTCCAAAATTTAAAATGAATGATATTAAAAAGATTGTACTGTGGTTTCATTAATATTCAAGGGTATCAATTCGATGAAGTGAAAATCACAGTTTCAAGGATAGGTAAATTCGTGGCCAATGACCCTATCAATACAAAATGTTAATAGAAATTGCACTTCGATGAACATTTAGTTTCGTGGATCAACTAAACAACGAAATCCACGAAAGTTGGTATTCAACGAATATTAATAAAACCACAGTAATTCATAAATTCAACTTGTCAATTACTGTAAACCAAGTTTATCTCGACAACTTTATTTCTTGATTTAACAGAGAGAAACTGGTTCACATTGACATATTTTTATGATCAGGCCTTATTCACACTGTTGTCTTTACACCGAAACAGAAAGAAAGGTTTGCAGCACGAATAATTCGTGACAACAAGACTCTCATGAATCTCGCAAATATATCTTGCACAAAAAAAAGTAGCAATGCAGTTCACAGATAAAATGTACATGTACCTCATCTTGCTTCTCCCTCTTTCTCCTCCTCTCAATCGGCCTCTCTGGTGCATTAGCAAGCAAAGCAACACCTATAGAGTAATTCATAATGTCTTAGTAAACATGAGTACAGTAAAGTCCTTGGAGTCTCATGAAACAGCTATGTTATAAGTTATTCATATTTCTATGCATGAAATCAAGATACAGTTATAACTTATAACTGTATCTTGATTTCATGCATAGAAATATGAATGGTAAATTATGATACTTTCATTTAAAAGTCAATACAAGAACATTAGTCATCCAATTGACCAATGTATTGTAAAACAATAACCAGGTAGGAAGTTTTCCACCTTTTCATTTCTAAATTTGTAAATCTTTATAATTTCTTACCAACATGAGCATGTTTCAGCGCTCCTACATCATTGGTTCCATCTCCGCACATCAATGTGGTAAATCCCAAACCCTTCAGGGTGATTATCACAAATTCCTACAATTCAGGAAAGAATTGGCTTAAGCTTCTGCCCTTTCATATAGATAAATCTTTCATATACTATACTAGATCTGACAATTAAAAATGTCCAATTTCTTTTCCATGATGGACAGATATACAGGGGATGTTTACCTTTTGTTTAGGTGACACACGAGCAAACACTCTGGCAGCAGGGAGTACAGACTTCATACATTTCTTATCTTGCGTCTGCAGATAGGATATTGCCTAAAAGAAATTTTAAAATAGATACTAACATATCCAGGGACAATTTACCAAATGAACTACCAATATACCATCTAAATATGATAGCATTTATCTTAATAAAAAGTTAGCATTTTTCTCATTGCTTAAAGTGTGTTAGATTGTTTTACCATTTGAAGACTTTTAAAGACGTAATACCAATACAATAATTTGTGTCATTTATTTGCACTCAAAGGCAGTACATGTTTATGTCATAAAAAATCATGCTCAATTGAAATTCTTTGAAAGATCCATTATTCCATTAAAAACTCTGTAGATACCTTATTTTACATGAGTACTTAATTCTGTGATTCAACTGCTTATCATCAAATCGTGAGAATATAAAATCATGAATGCCAAATTTTTATCATAGTTTCATATTGTTTACATCTGTCCAAAAAATAAAACAAGATATCTGTGAGCCAATGCTCACTAGTGATACCCCGCTCTGATGTGAATATGCAAAATAAGCAAAGTCGACATTTGACAGAAAGCTGGCATCCGATTGGTATAGAAATATATCCCGCAATATGGCATGCCTAAACAAATAGTGTGATAAAATTTCAAGCATCTGCGATAAATAGCTGCTGAGAAATCTTTGAGGAAAATTTGTTTGAAAATTTTGGCTAAAAAAAAAACAAAGTACTCATTTAACAGGAAGATGATGTCCGATTGGTACAAAAATATATCCCACGATATGGCATGCCTTAACAAACACTGTGTAAAAATTTCAAGCATCTCCGATAAATAGCTGCCGAGAAATCTTTGACGAAAATTTGTTTGAAAATTTTGGCAAAAAATAAACAGTCATTATTTAACAGGAAGTTGACGTCCGATTGATACAAAAATATATCCCAAAATATGGCATGCCAAAAGAAATAGTGTGTTAAAATTTCAAGCATCTGCGATAAATAGCTGCTGAGAAATCTTTGACGGAAATTTGTTTGAAAATTTTGGCTAAAAATAAACAAAGTCGTCATTTAACAGGAAGTTGACACCCAATTGGTACAGAAATATATCCCACGATATGGCATGCCTATACAAATATTGTGTAAAAATTTCAAGCATCTGCGATAAATAGTTGCTGAAAAAAATAAGCAAAGTTGTCATTTAACAGGAAGTTGATGTCCGATTGGTACAAAAATATAACCCATGATATGGCATGCCTTAACAAACACTGTGTTAAAATTTCAAGCATCTGCGATAAAGTGTTGCTGAGATAAATGCGACAGAAATTTTTGTTACGGACGGACTGACAGACAGACAGACGGACAGACAGACAGACAGACAGACACACAAGGGTAAAACAGTATACCCCCTCTCCTTCGGAGTGGGGGTATAAAAAGATTTTAAAATCTGCAAGACGGGCTTCTTGCGCTTTCACACTGATTTTAATTCTTTGCATTTAAATAGGTATCAACAATGTTTTGCTACTCCTTAATCAGTAATGCTGGTCCTTCAACATTTCTCCATCAGATACTTACATCTCCTGTGAGACAGAGATCGTATTTGGGGAGGACCTCGGTTCTCAGGGACTCAGGTTTCAGAGGGAGAATTATTTTGTCATCTATAGACTGCCAGTGCCAGGAGCCATCTGTAAAAAATCACAAACAAATGATTTATTTTTGTTGTTGTTGATTCGATAAAGTATATATTTTTTAAATAACACTGAAGGTGGATACAGAGATTTAAAGAGAGAATTAACCATGAGTTTTGAAAATGATCTGGGTTTGCATTTAGTAATTTAAATATAAAAGAACTGTACACCCTACAATACAATGGAAGTGGTTCAAATACCTAAAGCATTGGGTTTTTCTAGAATCAACATTTCTTTCCTGGTCATTTTGAGTTCCTTGGCCACATGACAGGCTGTGAGCGGGTTGTCTCCAGTGATCATTACAACCTATTTAAAAGAAACGTGCAAAGAAAACTGTATAACAATCTAACACTAAAGCAAGTTAAAGACATTGACAACAACAATGAACAGTCAAATAAAAGGCACAGAAGAGCAACCTGATTAGATCAATTGTTTCTTACATGGTGAGAAGCCTGACTGATTTCCTTGATGACAGCCTTGGAGTCAGACTTGAGGGGACAGGAGATGATGACAAAGCCACAGAACTGTAGGTCCTTCTCCACTTCATCCCGGGCCATTTCTCTCACCTACAGCGACATCAAACTTTAAATTGAATTCACAAACATGTAAATGTACATGACCCAAGGTCTGGTGCAATAAAATGAATAAACTTCAAAAACTACTTATATCAATATACAATGTACTACACATACTGTACTTTTAGGTGAAATTTAAATATACATAAAGTTTGATATTCCTTGATGTCAGTAATTTTAATAATTTTATTAAAATATCAGTATCATGAATTAAAATGCATCATTAAAAGATATAAAATGAATCAGATTTTCAATTATATTGCTTTGAAATAATATAACATGAAAATATGTATACCATACATGTGCAACCTTTCTTGCATAATTTTCAAAAAATATTATCTGACATCCCCCTAAATACTTTTATACATTCAAATTTGGGAGTCATGCATTTTCAAATATTGACAATTATAATAAAGTTAAAAACCATCCTTTCAAGGGGAGATAGATTGAAAATTTTAGTAAAATTTGGAGAGAGAGATGATTTCAGTCAATGAATATTATTGAGGTTACCTGTTGATGGGATAGACTTCCTAACGATTTACATCCAAGGGCAAGAACTCTTGCTCCTCGTCTAGACATCTCCATGTATACATCATCATAATCAGCAGGCATTTCCTTAAACTAAAATAAAAATATTAGAGCATGGAATAGTGAATAATTTAATCAATAATACTTGTTTCATAATACTTAGAATTTCATATTTATGAATACATTTATTTTTCTTTCCAATAACTGGAAGAAAATGTCATACACCTAAAAACCTTAAAATAGCACGTGTTCATGTACAAGAAAATACATCTCAAGAATTACCTGGGTAAATCAATTAGAGATTTTTTTTTACTTATTTCCTGTTAACTGTTGTTTAAAATTCAGTTTCTAAATTCTATATCTCACAACTGGTTCCAGTGTTAAGTTTTGAACCTTACCATTGGCTTCAGGGTCTCCGGGGCTCCTTTTACTGTGGCTATGTATTCCGTTTCCAAAGAACCAGGGGCTGTGTGTCCAGTAATCACTGACATTCTCTTTAGAGCACTCGCAAAATGAAAGCGGTGATAAATCTTCAGACCATGTGTCTTCTTCTTCTGGGGAACAACCGACTCTCCTGGAGAACCAATCAGTAATAATGATATATATTCTCTTAATTTCTCTATTTTTTAAAGGTTTCCCTTTTTCATTCCTGTTCATAAAACAGAAATGGTAAATATTCCTTACAGAAAATGTTTATTTGTACATAAAGCTGTATTTATTAAACATCTAGAAACCAACATTCTATCAAACATTGTCTTAATTAACGGTTACTCAAAATAACAACAACTTCAATATGTTGTACATCAGTATTATATAATGTAAACCAACTTTTATTTGCGGCTACTTTATTTCGTGATTCACTTCCGATAAACTATTTAGCAACAACTATTGTTCACTACCAAGCCTCATCTAAACTCGTATATTGTTATAACAACCATACAACAAAGACTGGTTCTCGGCAAGAAATATCCCCGACACTGAGGCTCTTGCGAACATCCTGAAAGTTGGTTTACAAGGGCCTTTTTTCTGTGCTCTAACACAGCTTTCTTACCTTTAGTGAGGTTCCACTCCACTGCTTTCAGTGTCGCCTTCTCTAGGGGATCCCCCACCAAGTCATCCTCCAGATGAACCAGAGCGTGACATGTGGCAAGGACATGCACAGTTTCTAATGGTGCTTCAGCTGCTGTTATCATTTGCTTCCCACTGAAATACATTCACTCAACTCAAGATTACTGTAAATATTTCCCAATCCTAAAATTAAATACCAGTATAAAGGACAAATTCTTAATGTCTGAAAGTCTGCAAGTTTAAAATTTCTGACAGACAGTGTATCTGGTCACTTTATGAACAATTGTGTTAATGCACTGATAACTACAAGTCTTTAACTAAATACCAAAGATTCTATAGATATTATTTCGACATTTACAATAAACAAACATTGATAAATACATGTTGCTTCACCTAATAATTACAAGAAAACACAACCAAAAAATACATTTAAACGTAACCCCTGCCCTTACTTGAGCCCTGTGATGCCCTCCACCACTAAATCATCAGCTGTCAGTGTCCCTGTCTTATCAAAGCAGCAAATGTCCACCTTCCCAGCAAATGGTATTCTGAAAGGCTCTGTGCAGTATACATCTGAAGATCAAAAATGTTAAGATTCTGCTTGTTGTACTTTGAATAAAAAAATGGCATGAACAGAAACATGTGAAATAACCTGTAAAACATGTACAGAAGTCATAAAATGAAAAAAAAATTAACCAACTGTAAGAAATTTATGCATCATTTCTTATCTTTTCCTTGTTGATGTTCATTCTAGCAATAAACAATATTAAGTGGTGAACTTACAGAGTTTGGTGAGAGCCAGCAGACTGGTGTTGACAGCCAGGGAGAGTTCTATCGGGAGCTCTGGGGGTACCACTGAGGTCAGAATCAGTGTACACTCCAGAAACAGCTTGTATCGGTTCCTCTTGGGGTCCTTTGTCCCTGCACCAAAATTACTCAAACTTAAGCACCCACTAAGTTCATCATAAAAGAAACCAATTGCTTAAATATCAAAATAGTGGGTTTTCATTCATAAAGCTTCAGGAAGAAAGAAAACTGTGATAGAGGTTACAATAAGTGTTCAATGAGTACAAACCCTCAATCCACACATAAGATGCTGCAGTGACTGCAAACACAAGGAGGAAGAGGATAAAACCAAAGGTCTCCAGGTTATTGGCTGTCACCCTCTTTACTCCAAACAGGATTGTCTTCAACAGCTTGCCTTGTGATGTTCCAAAGCTGTGTCTCAAGACATAAGCCACACATCCATTGTCTGCAGCTACAATAACCCAATAAATACATGTACATATATCTATGACCTCCAGTATCAAGCATTCTTCAATGAAATAATTTTATCACAATTCATGCTTTAATATATACAGTACTAGTATATAAATATCATCATATATTCTGATCAATTCCTGTATCTAAATAAGTATGGTAAGCCCTGCAATGTAAATGGTTTCGAAAGTGTACTTAAAACCCGTGCAACTTAACATTTTGTTTGATTGCTTACTCTTCATTCCGGGTCCAGTTTTACTGGGTGGTGTGTGTTGAACAACTTTGGTCCCTCCATACAACACATGTAGTTTTCCATCTGTTTCTATATCTAGAACATGATGACTGTCTAAATTCTCCAGTGCCTCCTACAATGTCAACAGCATATCTTTTCCAATTACATGTACATTTGCAAAACACATTACATGAACGAAATCTTGTCTGAAATGGTACATGGTTACAAATTTCCCAAGAGGAAACTGACTGCTCTGGAGGTAACCCTACAATTTGACGTACCTGTAAATTTATTGCCTCTATTATTTACAATGTACATGTAGATCTGCCTTTGAAACAACAGAATTCACAGACTTAAAATTCATGATAGATTAATAGATACATACCTTCATAACAGGCACTGATTCCCCTGTCAACATAGATTCATCCACAATACACGGGCCTCTGAGCAGCAACAAGTCGCAAGGCACAAGTCTGTCCTCCTGAGATCGACCAATGGAAACCAAGTCGCCTGGAATCAATTCGTTGCTTAATATTGGCCTCCATTTTCTATTCCTGTAGACCTACAGAAAATATCCATATTATTGTCTTTATCAGTTTATGTACATACAATATCTCGTTTAAGTCATTTAGTTTAAATATTTCCCATTTTTATGTGTTCTTTTTACATAAAATCCAATTTTTGCAAGACCTTGAGAGGTTGTATCAGTAGGCTTTACCTGTATCAAGTAAGGTTTATTTCCCATTTTTCTAATCTCTGCCATGTTTCTCAGTTGCTGCTGCACAAGGGTAGCCTCAAATGCCACCAACATGAACAGTGTGAAAATGCTGTAGTACCAGTATTCATCTAGACACCATAAGCCAACACAAAACACTTGGAATACAAAGAAAGGAGCTGTAGCTCTTTCTTTAAATAACTCCATGAACTGTGGAATATCCATCTCCATACTAAAACAATACGAAACCTAATAAATATTTGCACTTAAAATTCAAATATTTTTACAGCATAAAATTTTGCAAAGAATACAGTATTCTCACAAGAATACCAATAATGTTTGGAGAGAAAAAGCACATGTATTTTTTTCATAATTGACATTTGTACTTCACAGATTCAAACACTTGATGTATTGGTAGAAGGAAAATTGAATTCAACTGATATTGGTGTTCTTAAAAATCTGTCCAAATAAAGCTAATAAGCATGTTCATTCATTTACAAAAAGTAAATCATACATGTTTTTCCCATATTTCTTCTCTGCTTGTTTTAACTCTTCTTCCTCTTGGTAGCCCTTCCAATCCATATATTCATTGACAGATAAATTCACTGGAAACTGGGCAGAAACAAACTGTTTTTTCTCCTCTCTGTCATATACATAGCGAGTCTTTTGATATACAAACCATAGATCTGGATGTTTTCCATCACCCTGAAAGTGTAGAAATTTTTAATCTCTTATAGATGAAAACTAATCATACAGTAAACTATACTACATATTCATCCCTGTACATCTAATTTTTATTTTCCTGTGATCTTAAATATGAACATCACATCATATCAAAATTGTAGTTTCATTCTAAATCTTTACTGGGTTTTTTTCTGTTATAAAAATAACAAAGATTAATGACATTGAAAAATAAACATTAAAAAAATTGCTTTGGGAGAGCCTCATTAACAACTGAGTTTTTAAAAGTAAATTAATGTCTATTTTAAATTATGTATTGTATGGGAAGACATAATTTACCTTTTCTCTGTGCAGTTTGACAAACTCAGTTGACCCATTATTTGGCGTTGGTGTAACTTTTAACCATTCTGCACCATCTGGATGTTTAACCTAAGTTAACATTTAAAAAAAAAAGGTTAGCACAAAAAAATTAGTTTCATTTTATCAATAAGTAAGCTGTGCAAACAGAAAGAAGACGATCACTGTATCACTACTAAAAATTGCTATCTTAGATACTATATTAAATAACAATTTATAAGAGGAAACATATATATTTCTTTGGATATGGGTTATCTCTTTACTTCAATGTTTTGGCAAATTGACACAGGTTAAACTTCATGCAATATCAGTACAAAGGAAATTCGAACTACCATCTGTTGTATGAAACGTCAAGAAATGTATGACCATTCTAAGTTTATGTCTGCAAACATTTTTAAAAATTCTAAAATCTTTATTCAAATACCTTTGAACATGTCATCCAACAACGTAAATCTACAGACCATACACAAAACAGCATCGCTAAAATCTGCAACAAGGCAATGCCGACAAGCGCAATCAAGCCGGCTTCAAAATAGTTCTCAACGCCATAAATTACTGTCCAGCAGTAGAACCATAACAAATACAATATACAAAATGGCCCAATTGTTCCGTGTAAGTAAAGAGGCCGTAGATTATGAAAACTTATCGTTTGAATATCCTCACTCAAGGCTGGACCAGCCATGATGATGATGAGATCTGAAAACAATCGAAGTCAATTTGAAGCTTGGAAGTGAAAAAAAAAGGATGACTCTCGAACCCGAGCAAATAACATGATGGACATTTTTCATTTCTTCTAAATATCTAGTTTTCTTTTTGTCACGGCACAGTAATTTCCATGTCAGGGTCATTTCTTTTAGAGACTCGTTTACCATTTTTCTGTCTTCCATGAAGTTAATTGTTTTTTGGCGCATTAATTTCCATGTCAAGGTCATTTCTTGCAATTTCACTTTCTGTGCCAGAGCCAATAATTATAGTGTAAATAAATTGGAGAAAATTAGAGGAGGGGAAGTTTAAATTCATTAAAGGTCAAATATCAATTTCAATTTGGGGGTTTCTATCTTTATCGAGATCATTTTTTGATTACTATGTTAAGGTCATTAATTATTTCCATGTCAAGGCCATTTATTGATTATGAAATGCATCATCTTGGTTTTTTGAGCCCGTCAGATTCATGATAATAATAAAGCCATGGGCATCTTAATGGCAGCAAATTAATTAAATGTCTGAATATTCTTCCCTATCTTAATATAACACAACTCCAATGTAGTCGAAGGACAAAGCTCTTGGGAACCCTACAAAATGGTTTTATGTATTACATAATTGTGGTCAACAAGATATATTGGGCATATTTTTTATGATATACAAACAATGATAATTATATTATTTCATTTCATAATTGATAATCCAATAATTCCTATCACAATGAATTATGATGGGAGTTTTTATCTTATCATGCAGGCAAATGGAATGTATACCAGTACTTGTGTACTAATCTCTCAGGAAACAGAGGTTTATGTGTTCTAAACCTCTTCCTTTTTCTATTGAATATAGGTTTCGTGATAACATGCCACATGATTAATGCTAATTTTCTACATCTCGTGTAAACTTACTTTTATCCTGATTCAATGCATGTTGTTCTCTTGCTCTGTCCTTTTCATATTTTTTTTATTTGGCTAAAGATATGTACAAAATTAATGTACATAAATTTTTAAAAACCATGACTAACTTCGAATTCTCCTTTAAATGGCATTAATTACTAATATTAATCTGTTTTGGGTAAAATCTAGCATTCAACCATTTAAATGGGTTTGAAACTTTTACCACAGTTACAACTTAAATGCACCTCTTTGCAGACTTCTTCAAGTATGAAACAAACATATATCTTTTAGTTGAGCAACAAATTATTTTTATTCAATAAATCAATAAAAAAAACTTTGTTCATTCAAAAAAAAGTAAATGTGTATAAATAATGTACATCTGATATACAAACTACCTGGTAAATGAAATTCAAATATCAATATATAAACAAAACAATACTCCTGTACCAGGATGAAATGTTGACAATTTTTACACACATTTAGTCAAACACAACATCATCTTTTAAATAAGCTAATTAAAAGTTATTCCCCTTGTTTACAAAATATTGTTGTTATAAAATCTATTTTGCAGCCAGGTAGAGACTGAAGACACGACCTAGACTTGCAAAGTCTATAGTGCAAATTTTGGTGTGTACATATATTACCCTTTCATGCAATTTATCGTTATAGCTCCATGAACATTTACATTTGATAAGAAGGACCTAATATTTCCTCATAAAAGGTTTAACTTCATATAAATCACTGATTTTTCAGCAATTCATCTAGTCTAGAATATAAAAGAGCTATCAACTAGCTAATTTATACATATACATAAACCAGTACAGTTAAACTCTTGTTAAGGGAATTTTCAGTTTAAATAGAAAAATATCTTGTCCATCTTTCATTATATTATAATGTAACACTGAAAGCAAATGTGTTATCAATTTAAAGATACCATTATTATGACAAATTTACTTTCAAAATATTGACTGAAATAACATATATTATCGGTTAAATTGCATGTTGGTTAAAAAAAATATATATATCACAATATGATACAAAATATGATGTATAAAGCATACAAATATATACAGTGGTGTAAAGTTTTAACTTTTTCTTTCTTTTCCTTTTTTCACATTTTATTTCTTATTTAAACCTTTGTCATGGAAACTAAATAGCTAGGTTACATTTAATTACAGTAGTTAAGTCATGATACTCATTTTAATTAGACAACCCCCCCCCCCCCCCGCACACAGAAAAATAATATTATAAAAAAAATTTCTATACAAATATCAATTGATGCAGTACATGTATATGTTCAACATCATCATTAAGAACTTTTACATTGAACCAACCATAGCATTTTATATTCACTGAAAATGTCACAGAAAGGATCATAGTTGACCTTACATCTAGTTGTCCTATTACACTAGATCATTTATCATCCATTTTTATGTATTGAGGTCTTTTTGCTCGCCTGTAGTCTCGTTTTAGTACAAACATAGACACAAAGTAAACTGGGATACAGAATACAAACGGTCCAGCGTACATACAGAATAAGGTATCTGAAAAGAGAACAATAACACAACTTCATTTTGAGGTAAAGATCAAGCTCTATAAATCTAAAATGGTTGATTTCTTTTCTTTGATATAAATTTACATTGAAATTTTAAAAAATTCAAAGATAAATTAAAAAAAGATGAAAAAAAAATAAATAGGTTACTTCAGTACTTTGGAATCATTTAAATTTGTGGGGGCCAATTTATGTGGATTATGCATTTTTTGCTCATTTGTGGGGATGTAATTTCATGGATGTGTAGGTTTTCAGCTTCAGTTAGAAAACTAACTCTTTCAAAATTTGTATTGAATTCGTAGAGGATGTAAATTCGTGGGGGAGGGCTACCCACAAATACCACAAAAATTGATCCACCACAAATTTTAATGATTCCACAGAAATATTAATATCTTGGCTTCAATTCAATACTTAATCAATAAAACATGAACATTGCAGTGTACAGATGGGAGTGTGTAATGCAGGAATATACCAGTACTTGTGATATATAATTTAAAGTTTCAACGATGACAAAACTGTATACTATTTCAAAAACATTTTTCTCATCTATGTTTATAAAATAGCTCAAAAAGTAATGTATAATCAATTTTATACCTTTAGTTAATTCTCTTTTTATACAAACATCTATTTACCAGTCTTTTGTATTCCTTCGCAAAATCAACAAATAGTTGTCTAATATTCAATCAGTTGGCAAATGAACCAACTTTCGAATCATTTGTCAGACAATATCACAAAATTAACAAGACTATCAATTACAAACTGAATGGACAATGAAATTAAATATGTCCATACAATTACAGCACTGTTTGCTTACTCTCTACTCATCAGATTTGTAGTTTTCTTTTGCTGCCTTCCTTTTGTCTCGCCTGATGACAAGGAGTGAACAAAGATAAACTAATGCACCATACACATAGGGACCAGGATACATAATATACAAGGCATCTGAAATAAAGCAAAGGTAATGTGTCAAGGGTCAAAGTGCATATCATCAACAATCATGCACCATATAATAAAGATGCATTCATAATGTTTATATAGAAATTACTGTAGTGAAACAAAACCCCAATTACACAGAACATTTTATGCCAGATTTGAAGGCTTTTTTTTTCTATATCATGCACTGATTGAGATGAAGAGTGAAAGAACGATTCAAGCCATGTGTAAAGCATGTGAGAGAAGTTGTCAGGACCTTTATTTATTTGATGCTTTAAAAGACATATTGTATAAACTTATAACTGAATAATGCTGATTATACATACATCTCAGTGAATCGGACTTGGAGTAGTTTTGACTTTCAAAGTGCTGTGCTAGGGGTGGTACTAATAAATTGGCGTTTCCTCCAATGTTACTGATGATGAAGAGATAGGCAGCCACGGCTGTTGTTTTGATCTCACTGGGGACCAGTTCTACCACCACTGCCAACGTGATTCCTACCCACATCTCACCTACATTGCAAAATTTAAACTCCATTAGTCAACATTAAATCTAAAATATAAGGTATCGTAAACATGAAAGTACATGTATAGTAAAAGTGTGGTGAAATATTTTTGCACTTTTTGTAACTGAGTAGTTTACAAGTACATGTACATTCACTGTCAAGAAAATTGGAGTAGAGGTAGAAATAATCATAAGGCTTGTACTTCACTGTTCCATTACCTAAAATTTGTCAGAGTGTGCTAAAAAAAAAGAAAGATAATTGCGAAAAACAATTTGAAATAAATAGCCATAGTTACCAAATATATAGGTGGGAATTTGGAAGAAATAAGCACCAGGAGGGTCAAAATACAATGTTCCTGCTGCAAATGGAGCTGCAATTAACTGAAAAAGAATATAAGTACATGTACCAGTATACATCTTTACAGAATGTCTAGTATTCAAAAAATTCATGGTGGTTCAAAACCCTTGGCTAGTGAAGATGCAGTTACACCTTTTCAATGAATAATCCTCAAAACATTTATCAGATGTTGTTTATCAGGAAGACAATTGCAAGATTAGGTATTAGAGTTAAAATCAGAGTTCACGAAACCCCTTGCAATTCCATGTTTTCATGTTTTCAAACAAGATGTTGTTTACCAGGAAGATATTTGCAAGATAGGTATCGAGTTAAAATCATAATTCACAAAACCCCTTGCAATTCCATGTTTTTAATGCATCAAAAATGGTAATTAAAACAAACTAGAGGTACTGTGAGCAAGCTCACAATTGATACCCCCCGCTAAGAAAAAAATCATAACGCACATATTTTTGCTATTATCGAAAACATTGGATGAATCTATTTTACTGTCCATTTTCTATAAATAACAACTGCTTTATTTTTCAAAACTGTTAATGCTAAAAGGAGTAAACAAACCAATTTCTATCCTTTCATTCCATTTTATTTTAAGTTAACTGTTAATGCATGAGGACATTTGCATCCTTCCGTTAACTACCATGACTCGAATCAAACGAAATCCACATGTCAGACATTTTGAATTATTGGTATACTGAGCCCGATGTTTTTCCAATTTTTTTTCCACATATTTTTTCCCCAAAAAAAATTTCATCGGGGCAGGCCATTTTCAGAGAGACGGGAATGAAAATCTAAAAATTATTTTATGTGGCCTGAGCAAGATTTGTGTCAAATTGACTGGACACGAATTTTGCATTTTTTCTGCCAGTGACCTTGACCTTGCCTGAATGACCTTATGTCAAGGTCATGACACACCCTCAGGTCATAAGCAATCTTTGTGTGAAGTAAGAACTTCCAATGTTTCTATAAGAAAGATATGGACCAGACACGAATTTTGCATTTTTTCTGCCAGTGACCTTGACCTTGCCCAAATGACCTTGGGTCAAGGTCATGACACACCCTTAGGTCATAAGCAATCTTTGTATGAAGTAAGAACTTCCAATGTTTCTCCATAAGAAAGATATGGACCGGACACGAATTTTGCATTTTTTCTGCCAGTGACCTTGACCTTGCCCGAATGACCTTGGGTCAAGTTCATGACACACCCTTAGGTCATAAGCAATCTTTGTGTGAAGTAAGAACTTCCAATGTTTCTCTATAAGAAAGATATGGACCGGACACGATTGCACAGACAGACAGACAGACAGACAGACGGACAGACGGACGGACGGACAAGGTGATTCCTATATACCCCCCCAAACTTTGTTTGCGGGGGGTATAATGAATATGAAACGAAGTCCATCAGTTCATGTGGTGTATCTGACAGTAATGTAGCTTACCAAACTGACTCCAATGACAAGAATTCTCGAGTATAGCCCCAGTCTCCTGACCAGTCGGTCTGAGATGAACCCTCCTAAAAGCACGCTGAAACTCCCCCCAACCAAGGGGATCCAAGACAGATACTTTCCTATCTGCTCTGGCGTCTGACCAATCTGTGTAAAGTACAGTTGGGTGTTGTAGGCAAAAACATATCCTGCTAAATAAAAAAGAAAAAAAATCATTTTTGTTTGTTTGGGTCTTTTTATTGGGGGGGGGGGGGGGGCAGAAAGGGCACAGTAAGGTTGTTTATAGAAGGGAGTAAAAAAGTAGCTTAACATAGAACATGTACAAAATACTGAGATGCAACATATTGCATGCATAAAACACATTTAACTTAATTCAATAATTCAACCAAAATTAATCTATATGTAGCAGCATATACCAGATATAAAAAGTAAAACTCACATGCATTCCTGATGGACCCAGCTAAGCAAATGAGAAGAAGAGATGGACTACAAAAATTTTTAAGCGTCCTTCCAAGTCGCTGACATGCTGTGCCAGAAAGTTCCAGTTGGTTCTGGTTTCTCTCTGGTTCCTTCAGCGATACAAGCATAAGTAGCCCTACAGCGAGCCCAGGAATTCCAGACAAAATAAATGTCCACCTCCAACCCTAAGTTCAATAAGGAAAGAGTTTTAAAATGAATATGACTTTGTTTTTGCCTATTAACATTTTATAAACTGCAAAGTGACCTGAAGTAGAAAAAAATTTAACCATTGTATATTTTTAAGCCAATGAAAATTGCATATCAACCTGAATCTAAACATTCTTTTTCTAAAGTCTTGGAGAAAAATAAAAAAATAAATTCTGGAGGTCTTTCCACATTGTTGAAAAGTTTTAAGAAGGCTTGATTGTCAACAGATTAACCATCAGATCAACCAAAAACTCTAAGATATGATTTTTTACCTAAAACTTTTATTTAGTATAGAAAAACCCCAGGAATTCTACATTTATATTTATGTATTTTCCCATATTTTCATATAAAGCCCTTTTTTTAAAGGAGATCATTAATACCTCTGTATTAAACAGTACATGCACTATAGTATTACATATAAAATTTGGTCATTCATTTAACAAACTACATTAATATCTATTTGACCAAACAAATACGATGAGACTACTCACTTGACCATTAATGTTTGCAAGTGAAATAAAATTTCCAAATGCATAAGACATGCTGTAGCCAAAGTAGATTCCCCAATTGTAGATTCCCAGGGCGAATCCTCTTGTTTCTGGTGTGAAGTAGTCTGTTAGTATGGAGACAGCAAACGGACCACATCCAGACTCTCTGCAAAGTAGGAACATACAAAGATAACTATCAAAGGATATGACACTCCATTTACACTTGTAACAGTCAAAGCTAGACTTCCAAAACTGGCTATTCTTACTCAAAATATATGTCAAATTACTGAGTACACTTTGGGCCACACCCATTACCTGCATAACAATTTCTAAGAAAGTTTTGTAACCCTTTTCTGAATTTTCATGCATAAAATGCTCAACCTTGAATGACAAAAAGCAAATATATACCAGGCACCAGTGATTAGAAAAACTCATCAGCTCAGGTGAGCTAAATGACAAGATATTGATAAAACACACGTACCCAAATCCAAGTCCAAACCGCAGTATTACCAGTTGCCAGTATTCCTTCACAAATCCTGTCAACAAAGTCATCACAGACCAGAACATAAGGCAAGCAGCCAACATTGCCTTTCTGTTGTATTTCTCTGCAGCATAACTGATAAAGATTCCACCAAATGTATAGATGACTGTGAAGGCTGGACCAGCGACGATCTGGTATTCTAAACCTTGCCCATTGTAGTCATAGTAACAGAGTCCCGTAGCATGTGTCAGATTACTTGTTGCATTTCGACAACTGAAAAATAAAAATGTAAAATAACTGCAACATGAAGGAAACAAGAGACCCAGAGGCTCACCTGAGCAGCAATAGCCACAACTGTGATCAAATCAGCTTTATCTTGTAAAATACAAAATATCTGGACAATTCAGCAGAGTAGAACTTGTTTGAAAAGATTTTGAAATTTTTCTCCACAGATTCCTATTAGCACCTTTTGTTGTTTCAGTTACAATAACAGGAGGCCCACAGGCTTTAACATTCTTTTAACATAGACCAACAGTAATACATGTATTAAATACGTAATCTGAGTGACACAAGTGACCTTAAAAATACTTGTTCACTATAAGGCCATATTTGTCACCCCCCCCCCAAAAAAAAACCCTCACATAAAACATGAAAAACTTCTACCCCATGGGTAAAGAATTTCACCATTTAAGAAGAGGACATAATGGACATGATAACAATGCATTTAGTTTATTTCCCATCACTGTGAAAGTACAAATGAAAATATTATAAGAATTCATATATTTTCATAATGTGGCCATCATGTATACTGACCCTAACCAAGGCCCTGAACCCCTAACCCACGGGTCATGAATTTCAGATTTAGGTAGAGGGCTTCAAAACATAACCTTGCATACAATTTATCTCCCCACTGTGGAAGATGAGAAAAAAAATTCTAAGATTAAAATACAGTTTCGCTACCAGTTTATCGCCATCGGCCTAGGGCCTGAATCCCTAACCCGAGGGCCATGAATTTCACAATTTTGGTAGATTTATGGAAATTTATTAAAGAAATTTGAATCCCTTGCACCCAAGGATGCTTTGAGCCAAGTTTAGTTAAAATTGGCCAAGTGGTTCTGGAAAAAAAGTCAAAAACATTAAAAAGTTTACAGATGGCTGTTAATGGTCAAGATTGTTAGAGGTAGCTAGAATAACAAGAGTGGAAATCTATATATAAATTATCAGAAACTGCTACATGTACTTTTTCTCAAATACAGTAAGCAAATTTTTTTTTACAAGACAAATAATATATCAGAAACTTATGGTCATCACCAATAAATGCTGTACAACAGAAATTATGATCATGCACTACAAAACTTTAAGGCTGACCATTTTGAATTCTGCAACCACGTGCCCACAGCTATGCAACCACATGCCCACAGATATCAACAGTAGGATTTAGGAAACAATATTCTATCAAAATATTTTCAAAATTGAAACATACCTGTCTGCTGAAGAAAATGTCTCGCATTTCAGTCCATTAAAATCACTGTCTTGGGCTGATGTGTTCTTCATACACGCCTTGTCTCCAAAGTGGATCTCCTGCGCCATTGCTTTGGAGGATATGGCCAGCATGTACCTGTCCAGCTGATTCAGGAGATAAGTCACCAGTAGTATCAGGAGCACATACAGCTTGTAGGGGGTCAAAGTTCGATACCATGGTACCTCCTCCTCAACCTTTGCTTCTTTGTGATATGAATATTATAAAAAATCAAATTTAACATTTAATTGGAAGTTCTATTTCTTTTTAAAAATAAAAAAAACAACTTTAAAATCTATAAAATTTGATAGCAATGCACTATATTTATGTACATGTGATGAACTTACAGTGATAAACTTCATCTCTTACTATACTTTATAGTTTTAGTAATACTGGTATGTATCAAAGTCATTTCAAAATTGCTATTAAGACAATTAAATGAGCAGTATCTATCAACTACTTATCTGACATACAGTAAAAAAAAACCCATTTCAACAAAAACTGTAGAGATCTGGCAGTTGCTTCATGTAATTATCAAACAACAATAGAAAATTTACCTGAACAATTTTCAAGGTGGTAAGAGGTCTTAGTCATTGTATCAATAAGTATCAAAGCCGATAAAACACAAGTCCATACTCTTTCACAACAAAGTTTTATAAGCAAATAGATGTGGTAAATTAATTAACCTTGACAGTGTCCAACAGACAAAAAACACAACAGTCTGTAGATGTCAAATCTAATGTCCACTTAACAACTGAAAGGTGTGATGATCCATTTATTATGTTGCATTGTACAAGCTAGAATACATATACAGGTACAAGCACAGATGTACTATGGTAAGTAAATTAAATTTAGAAGTGCACATACTATTAATATTACCTGGTTCTTTTTCCATCTTTTCCATATCTGTGTCCATGAATTCTGAATTTAATAAAAAGTACATACCCATATAGAAAATGTATAGTCATCATTATGCATACAATATTGTATAATAATCTACATTGTGTCAAAGATTTTCTTGTCAGCTAAAGAAAAATAGAGTTTACAAAAATGGTTTTTGAAAAATATTTCTATGGATTGATCTCTTTCTATTGGTTAACTAACATTTTTTTTCATCCCCCTACTTCCTTTCAAGTTCCTAGGGTGATGGCCTATTGCTGGTTAGGGGAGCCAGGGTTCAACATTATATCTTCTGGGTTACAGATATATGCATGCATGGTCTTTGCAGTATTATGTACACATCAATGACTGATTTAAAACATGTTTCTATTTATCTATACATGAAATGCACATTAAATATGAGAGTAATTGCAGGCACATCAATAGAATTGATGAAATTAAAATTTACACATTTATATTTTTTGTGATAATCATAGTCATAGTCATAAAAGATAATGTAAAACTTTCCACTCATTTAATAACATACACAAACACATTTCTTTTATTCCCCAGTAACAAAGTTCCTTAAAGAAAATGTCAAACTTAAATTAATCAATAACACAGAGTTTACCTGGTAATATTCAAAGTTTCCAAAACTGGAAAAGTTTGAAACATTCAGGTTTTTAAAAAAAATCTTAGAAGTTTAATTTAGCTTCATTGCTGTTTCCATTTAAAGTCTTAATTAAAAGTATTCATTTTAAAATATCTAATGTCACACAAAAAACCCTTCCTCGTACCCAAACTCAACATCCCCCCCACCCCCAACCTTCAAGCCATTCAAAGCTATCTTGCAAATACTGACAACTTACTCTCCAAAGATTACTTTTTTCAGGTGAACTACCCAGGTTTATACATTATCCTTAGGCTAGAAAGGTTAACCTCATGAAGTCATACTTTTATCTCCAGACAAAATTCAGTTCTCTAACAGTACTTCAAACAAATGAAAGTTTGATCGAACAATTTATCATTGTCCAAACACTCAAAATTGTCAATGTCCAATGTCATGAAAGAAGGCCCAGAATACCTTCTCAAAAATTCCTTCAAACTAGAACGACTTTCATTCATTATACTTGATGCTATTGACATATGAATGCCTTTGTTATCCGTGTTTAGCAGAGACTTTTGTCAGCACCTGTTTTAGGACATGTAAACTTAGCTAGGACACCCCTATCATGCCTCCCTTTATAAACAGCATGTAGTTAAACTGGTGGAGATTTACTGAAAAGTAATTTTTTAGAACATGCCACACTATCTAGGCTAGACTATGTCTTAAGAATAGTAATTATCTTGAAATTTACAATCAATTCAATACAGGTACATGGTATCAATTCAATGAATGAAGGGCAAGAAACAAGAATATACTGAAAATCAATAAAAAAAAATGCAAAATACAATGAATATTAATATTTTCAAATGTAACAATTTCTGATCTTATTACTATAAACTTCTAGTACCGTATATATTAAGAGGCTTTTTTCTGTACACAGTGTGTCAAATTTTTTAAATCTATTGGTACCGATAAATTTCCAATATTGTGATCCTTGATGAAATATGACAACATCAAAGCCTGTGTGTAAAAATAGTGAACTTGATTCCACAAAGTACCAGTATGGGTGTTCAGGGGTGGGGATCTTGTCACTACTTACAGCATGAGTATAAAGGGGTATGAAATTGTCCTTAGCATTCTCACAGAATCCCTTGATGAGAAGAAAATTCTAAAATAATGCATAACTCTCTATACAGTAAAACTCTGTTATAGCGAAGTCCTAGGGACCAACGGATTTACTTCATAATATCCGTAATTCGTTTTTTCCATATAACAAATTCATGATAATAACTATAGCAAATTCACAATATACATGTTTTCTTTAACCAGACTACAGTTTTTGCTAATTGAGGCTTAGAATGAAAATACATTCTTTTGATACCTTTAAAAATCAGATCAAGAATTTATGCGAAACTAAATTCATTTAAACTTTTATGTTAAATGGTAGTGCAAACTTTTTTTTAACTGTAAACAAATTCGTAATAAAGGTGTTAAATTTCGTTATTATTCACCTCTATGGAACTCAAAATCAGTTGCCTTTATCCGTAAATTTGTTACATCCGAATTCATTATAACCGTAAAATTTTGCACAGATTTCTTAATAATTTTACCGGGAACTCAAAAAAACTTTGCTTTATCCAAAAATTTGGATAGAAACAAGTTTTACTGTATCAGTAGTTGAATTTAATTTAAGACCCTAAAGTAGAAGGAGTTATATGATTTTTAGGAGTTATATGATTTAAAAAAAAATATATTTTTCTGTTTCTCTATACCTACAAATGTTATAGATAGATAGATAGATAGATAGATAGATAGATAGATAGATAAATAGATAGATAGATAGATAGATAGATAGATAGATAGATAGATAGATAGATAGATAGATAGATAGATAGATAGATAGATAGATAGATAGATAGATAGATAGATAGATACACATACATACATCTATGGTAACATACATAAAATGTATTAAATTTTGAAAAGATTGCAAAGTGGGCAAGCAGTCGTCTCTGGTTTTAAAGGATCAGTCATTAACAGTCAATGGTTGGTTCATGATATTGGCCTGATCTACAGTAAGCAGCAACCAACATCTTAAAGGTGTTTTTCCAGTAAATAGAACAGTCCATTTAACATGACATTGAAAAGATGCCTTTGCAGAAGCACCATCTGCATATTATTGAAGACACCATATAACTTGAGCTTTTCAAGTCAGATTGACTGATTTTCAAAGGCTTTTATTAAGAAATAATTAAGGAAATAGTTATTACGGTGCTCTAACCAATAAAACATACAGCTTATAATAATATGTAGTATTTCCTTACAATAAATACATGTACAGTGCCAAGTGAAAAGCACTGCCCAGTATTTTCTTTTTTCATTTCAATTTAGTCCTATTCTACTTGCCCACAAAATGAACATCATCATCATCATCAGAACAGGTACATTAATATGTACCTGGGTTTTTTTTCTAACACTTCCCAATGGGTTTCAATGTTGATGTAACATGTTGATCACCATGCATTAAAATCATCCTTACAACTTCAGGGGTCCCGAGTTCACTTGGGCCATGGGTGGACTCAGGACCCCTGACTGATGTTAATTGTGAGGATGGCATATTATGGTATGCTGGTATAGGCCTAGAATTGACATCCCAGAGTCTTGACACGAGCCAACTGGTCATGATACATAATCATGACAAGTAAATTACTTACTGACATATTGATTTGTTAATGTCTTTGCAGTACAGCAACTGTACAAAAAGATTTTATAAGAACCTAAATCCCTATAAGCAATCAGGGCCCTACCAAATGCATCATGGATTTGTTACATCAGTATATATCCTGTGATTAATAAAGCTTGCTCAAATACACTGAGCAAAGGTCTTGCTTTGTCGGTTTCATAACTCACCATCTTGTTCTGTTTCACCATGCTCAGAGAGAAGGTTTACTCTCTCATCATTCTGCGACGACATTCTTTTACAACTACTTCCAAATTACAATTTAAGATCCACAGTACATGTATACTAAAACTACGAGATGATATCGTCGGTTTACTCTCTCTTCAGAGTATGTGTCACTAAATAAAGTGTGAGCGTGTGTCTAGTGTCTACAGGAAATGGTGATCGTACGTACACACTCAAATTCATAATACTTATGTAAGGCCAGAGTGAAATGAAAGTGAAAGTATAATATATTGGTGAAATCTCGAATGGGAGTTCAAACGTCAAATGCTCCTAGTCTAAAGTTTGGATTCAGAAGACGCACATCTCCACATTTTATAGTCATTTGCATGTGACGATGACAATCGCTTGTCGTTGAGCATGTTGACGTTGAGGTTGTATGTTTTTCACTATGGTCATCACGTGCGAAAATATTCTATCGCTCTAACCAAACCTGCAATATATTTCCGGATTCTCCAAACGGGGCGCCTCGACGGTTAAAGCCAGGGACGTAGCATCAAGGGGGTGGGAGTGGTGGTGGGGAGGCAGGCACTTTTTTCCAGCAGCAAACATATTTCTTAAATTTACATTCAAACAGGAGTTACTGCCCACTTTTTGGGAGCACGTAAATTGAAGTGAAAATAAGGAAATCATTAACAGTGAAAGCTACAACCTCCCCCCCCCCCCCCAAAAAAAAATCAGAATTTTCCATGCTTTTTGGAATTTTTTTGGAATTTTTTTTTTCTTTCTTTTTTTTTTTGCTTGTCACGATTTTTTGTGTAAGGTATTGCCCCCCCCCCTTTTTTTTTTTAAACGATGCTACGTACCTAAAATCGTGGGAATATATCCAATGGAACATTTTTCCGTTTTCTTCATTAATTAAACATGATTTATGGGTCAAAAACAATGTCAGGCATGTAATCGAAGACCAGTTAAATGGAACAAAACCCATATTAAAATAAAATATTTGTAAAACTAAAATAAAAAAGAAGCAGATAAAATAAAATAAAAAATAATAGAGACTTCATCAATCAAACTGCCATAAAAAAATGATATGTCTGGAAATGTAGTTTTTCTGTTACGGTATTGAAACTGTAACAAGGAGTTTTTTTTCCATTTTAATATCCAACTCTAGCACAATCACCACATGGCAAAAATGTGAGATAATCTAAGGTGTTTTTAGTGTTTAAACATAGAGTTCTTTCGCAGACTTTTAATGATTAAAAAGTATAATTCAAAATATTACTAGTAACTTATTTTTCTACTTACCAGCTTCTTCTGTCTTTCTGTGGTCAGTTACGGAATGGAGAAGGTTGAATAAGGCGTCTGAAATTTTCGGACTTTGATAAGATTATGTAAATGAGAGCACATGTACATATGAGGAGGTTAGATACGATAAAATGGGGACCTCTGTTTGTACACGAATAGATTCTACCTAGGTGGATAAGTGCAGACTTCTCGTCGTTTTACTTTTTAATGTAGGTCATTATCATTGGACACATACCCCACCCAGAAAAACCTTGACATTGGAAATAGACTGAATTTCGACCTTGATAAATCTTGCCGTAATCAACATTCAGTACAGTTGGTATTGTTTTTAAGAGTAACAAACATATATCACTTATATCATCGTCTTCTTTATTTAGTATACAAGTATATTGAGTTTTAACTTAAAAAAAATAAAATATATTCATAAACATTCTCTCTCTCTCTCTCTCTCTCTCTCTCTCTCTCTCTCTCTCTCTCTCTCTCTCTCCTCTCTCTCTCTCTCTCTCTCTCTCTCTCTCTCTCTCTCTCTCTCTCTCTCTCTCTTCGACAGGTGGTGGGTCAGTTTATATTATCCCTTTTTTACATCAAATTTAATACAATATACAAAAAATAAAAATTTCTGAGGTACACTACGCGTAAATGTTAGCATATATACACATATCATGAATGTTAATACATGTATGTGTGCAGCGTTTCAGTTCTGACATGTGGAAAAATGTATACGAAATGTGATAGTTGCTCCTTAAATCTCTTCATGTAGCTTTCGAATTCAAAAACGGGAGAGGAACAATGCTGATAAAGCCATATGGATATGAATTTTATGTTCTTCTTATTTTTTTTTTATTTCTGCATTTGGGGTTTTACTTTGATAAGCATGATGTGGGTAATATTCAGATATCGCTCTCCAAAACAGTATAGTCCAAGTTAACTTTGAAATACATTGTATTTCAAAAAAATTCCGCGGCCAGAGTTTAGATATTAACCACTGCTCGACATCTTGGGGTTTTTTTTTTCTTAAAGCATAAGACGGACTCGACACATACACTAAAAGTAAACAATATATATCTTATGAATGTCCAGTCTCATCCCAATTCAGTAGGAATTGAATAACTTCAATTCACCGTGCCGCTAATTAAACACAGGCTTAATTTGCAGCGTAACACATTTTTATGAAAATCTCTCTCTCTCTCTCTCTCTCTCTCTCTCTCTCTCTCTCTCTCTCTCTCTCTTATATCTACCTAATTATTGGCTGGACTTAATATGTAATTTTCCGCTACCCGAGGCCGAATGTGAAGAAAGACTCGGGGTGCAGTTATACTAGTTTGTTGTACGTTAAACAATAAATCAGCACTGATGTTTCAAATAATTGAATGACATAAACATGACACGTGAATAAAAGATTAAAAAGACAAAGACTATCTTTATTACTATCTTGTAAGGCAAATGCGCGGACATTCACAGGGAGAAAGACGCAATTGCACCGTGAAAATGTTCAGGTCGTAGTGCCTAGGGCCATCCAATTTTATGAAGGCATATGTAAATGATCCCAATACACAAAACGTACCATATTTGAGTCAACGGTCGTTTTATGGCGTGAAAGATGGCCATTGTCGCTAACCGCGACCAAATTGCACCATTTAGCCGATAATACAGTCGCAAGAGCGGGCTAAGGCATGCAGTATAACTAGGATACGCATTATACGTGCTTGTGACCATGCCGAATATGCTCTGAAGATATATATCCACCTAGCCTGGGATAAAGGTCTCTGACCAATGCAAGCATGCATGAATAACGATTGCTACCAAAATTCCTTTTTAATAAATTCTCTCTCTCTCTCTCCTCTCTCTCTCTCTCTCCTAGCTCTAATTGTAAATTGTAGTTAAATATGTACAGTGGAAATATTTATATGCGTTAAAAATTGTTGAAAATATACTTATATTGAATCTGATTTTTAAAAAAAATCATATTATCAGTGATCCTATAATCGTTTAACGCGTTTAAGAGGGCCCTGTCCGTACCCCTGGCATAGGTTGTCCGTCAAATTTCTTTTCCGAGCTGTCAATCTTCGTCAAGGGCGTGTGGGGTTCGAACGTTAATCCAGCGTGTCCATTGGCTACTATTTTTAGTCTAATTACATATTGCTGTCGGAAAGTGCCGAATGAACCATTGCTATATTCTGATTGGATAATGTAGCATCTACGGGAAAGAATCTGGTTAGTTTCACGCTTGTGTAGCCGCCATTTCTATTTAGAGGCATTTTGACTGGCACTGATGTACCACCCCAATAATCCTCCAATGTAGCGGAATTTGTGTAATCTGTGTATGTGTATTGTGCAAACTTACTAATGAGGATCTTTAACATTGGGTGAATAATTTTATTTTTTATGCAGAAGAGAGCATTTTCAGTGAGTGAATAAACGTTGAGAGAACAGTGAAAAAATATGGAAGACGGACAAAGAATGTATTCACAACAAGGGGGACTGACTAACATGTCGGGAAACGTGTTGCCTCAGTACAACATGGGTCAAGATGAACCGTCAGATCAGAGAAAACAGGAGATAGGGGACATCCTCCAACAAATTATGACAATTACTGACCAGAGCCTGGACGAAGCCCAAGCAAGGTGCCGGTACAGGCCTATCTTGTTATTCTCTCGGCCTCCCTTCCCTTAAATTTCCCATGTTATTCGCAAAAATAATATTCCTCCCTCTGCTATTTTCATTTCTTTCGATCAGTTTCTATTGTTATTAAGCGAGTTTTGCTCTTTCAGAAAACACACACTGAACTGTCATCGAATGAAGCCAGCATTATTTAGCGTACTGTGTGAAATCAAAGAAAAAACGGGTAAGTAGCCAGCCGTCATGCAATAGTGGTACTGTACTTCTACTTTCACTTTTGATAAAAGTACTGAGAGAATCAGAGGGGTGTAATCCCATATGTTTGTACAGTGTCTGTTATGTTATTGGATTATTATAATTAGATAACCACATGTCCAAAAAAGCTGTAGATAGTCATATATTTGTGGAATTATATTACTTGATGATATACTGAGGAATTACATCAGTTTTATATGTGTAATGTTTTAGAATACTTCTGTTCATCTGTTCTCTATATAGTCATACAAAAATAATTTGCTATTGTTTAGGATGAGAGCAATTTCTGATTTTGGATAGAGGGTGGTTATATGGGAATGCCATTTGCTCCCTTCACATTTGATATACAGAATACAAATACATTGATAAAGGAAGAATATAGGAAACATTTTTTTTTTTAAAGTTTAAGTATAAATATTTCCATAAAACATAACTTTATCATAGCAGGTTATATCACTAGGTACAAAGGAAGAGGTTCATGATAAATGTATGGCCATTATTAGCTGACATCTCCCCTTCAGCAGTGTTTTCAAGGTCTCTTTTGTGTCTAAATTTCCCAAGGCTACATGTGTTGAATGAAAATGCATGTATAATGCTTAAATTTATAAATTTGATTTAATTTTTTTTTACCCAATATTGTCCATAATGTTATTTACTGGATAATTGATAGCAGTATAGGCCACGTGTAAATCGATGAAAATGCTAAATTGAATATCAATATTGATGACACAAGTATGTACATGTAGTGTCAAAATCAATTTAGCATGAAAATGTTTTCCTTATACATGTATCACAGTATGTAATTCACGTGTATGTATACACTTTCTTTCTATGGGATATACTGTATACACACCTTCTGATTCATTAATTATATATTATATTTAGACCTCGGACATCTGATTCATTAATCGTATAATATTTAGCCCTTGAAGATTCATATTTCAAGCAACAGTAATTTTATATTGTTTCATGGCTCGTGGCAACACTTGAAGTTGTATTTTCTAAACAGTGATAAAAAATTTACCAACTGGAACTATATATTTTTTTTTTTGGTCTACAAGGACAAAGTTTGAATAATTGAGTACCAGTTTGTGTTAACATGCTTATTCGTTTCAATACTGGCATTGGGAGATGTGAAAATCAGTGAACTCCTAGCAAGGCGCCAAGTTTATTTGTACACTTAATACATTATGTATGTAGCCGTAGAAAAAAATTCAAATCCAAAGAATTAAAAAAGCAGCTTTTCAATGTCTCAAAACCTATAAATGACAGAGATTTCTGTCATTTACTTTCATTCACTCATAGAAGTATGAAATAATGCATTACATCACCAGTTGTTTTGTTTGCCACTTTCGGTATACCAGTGATTAAAGAAAATTGATAAGATCTCATTGAAAAATGATTCCTAACATTTATCTGCAATGAAAGGGCTGTGTTGGGAGTTGATAAAAAGTAGGTGGGGGTTTGCAGTTTTGTCTGCTTCAATAGGAGGAGCACGATATGCACCACAATTAAAGATACTTGCACAATTATTTTGACGCAAGAGAAAATTTGTATATAACACATCTTTATCAGTGCTGGATGTGTTTTATTGATTTTTGCCAATGACTTTGCTAGGGCCTTCCGCCAGTGTGCAACTCTTTTTTTAAGTTGGCTGTCTTAAATTGATTTATGGGTATTTAGATAGAGAACTGCATTTAGCTAGAGGGATTTAATTTCTTTGCACATGCTGTCCAATTTTTCCCTCCAGACTTCAGCAATTTTCCCTGCGAAGGGTCAATGAACCACAGATATTTTGGGAATAAAAATGTACAAAGAGTGTTTTCATTGAGAATAAACAGTTTTTTAAAAAACATACTCTTTCCGTGATGAAAAGGAAATATAATGAATATACTGGTACCATTCTTGGAAATGTACATTATGTATTGTCTAAAGTGTTGTATACTTTAGTAAAAAATTGGTCTAAAAATGATTTTTTAAAGGAATTGAAAACGACTGAATGAATTGTTTATCACATTTTTTTATGCTTTCACAGTGCTAAGTATAAGAAACTCACAGGAGGAAGAGCCCCCTGACCCTCAGCTGATGCGGTTGGACAATATGTTGATCGCAGAAGGAGTGGCGGGTCCAGAAAAAGGGGGTGGGTCATCTGCTGCCGCCAATGCCACTGCTGCCGCCTCTGGGGGTCAGCCTGACAGTGCCATAGAACACTCAGACTACCGTGCCAAACTGGCACAAATTCGTCAGATTTATCACACAGAACTTGAGAAATATGAGCAGGTGAGTGGCAGGAGAGTGTTTGAAGAGGAGTTCTTGTCTTCTTTAGAGTACCTATGGATAGAATTGAGATCAATTCACGTTAGACATAATATTCTGATCAGTTCCTCCTATTGTTTCTATAACAGTAATGATATCATAAAAAAGTGTTATTTTGGGGTTTTTCATTGATGTGAAATTCAAAAGCAATTATGATAATTGGTTGTTAGAAAATGAGAATGGAAGGCCTAATACAGAATCAATGTCATTTGATGTGGTTAACTGGTGTACTATGAGAGCCAAGGCCTCCTCTGAAAATGATATTCACTCATTCTATATTCATTTGATTTTCATCAGACTTTTTGGAGCAGTGGAATAGATGCATATTCAGCAACAATAACACATTTCTGTTCCGAATCGCTTGATAAAATTCATGATCTTTATTTTTCACAGATATCAGTTACTACTCAGCACATTTTCCTTTTCACAATGTTCATTGGTTACAACTATTCTGAGATGTTCACGAAACACTTTTCATTTCTCAGAATGTACACATGATAACATAGATTTATATCTTCATCAGCATTTATAGACCAATAACTTCTCTCTATCTCTTATTAATACCAAGCATTTTGTTCCGTATTTAATTTGTATTTGAAATAAATGCATTTTAATATGATGATATTAAAGAGTATTTCCAGCAACACTCTTTATATACTATTGTAACTCTAAAACACTTTGTATCCAAATTGTAGGACCTTGATCTAGTAAGCTTCATGTTATTTTCCCTTGTTGTTTTTGGTTTTGGTTGCTATGCTAACCACAGACATTTTAATCAACCCGTCACTCCTTAATGCTTTTTTTTTTTTAGAGAGATTTAGTTGTAAATCAGAAGATGTTTAACTGTATGTGTGAATTTGAGTTTGTTTTTCCAAGAATGATAATCAGAAGTTGGTTAGATATCAATAATTTCAGTCTTTATATTTGATGTTTTTATATAAAACAGTGGGAAAATATTATTTATGTCTCAAAATCTGTCTGTGGTTGGTTTAGTAAGACTAACATCTTGTGGTTTTTTCACACGGCAGAAAATTTTACACTTGATCACTTGATTCTAACCTCCAAAAAATAGATTTTGTTTTTACTAACAATCATAACAAATGCAAAATGACGTCCACAAAAAGAAACTTTTTTGAAAATAGAAAACTTGGTAGTTGTTTTTCAAAAATTGTTGTTAACTAAGTTAAAGTTTATGTCTCATCCAGGCACAGAATATTAGATTTTACCATACATGTATTCAAGTGCATTTGTTGAAGCATTTAAGCCAAAATCAATTTATCATTGATCCAGTGTCTTTGAAACATTTTATCATGTATTCAATTTGAAAATACTTTAGTTGCTAAAGTGATAAAATTTGTTAAGGCTTTTCTTTTGAAAGAAATAGATTAGTTAGTTAAAAAAAAATAAAGCTTTAAGGGAAAAAAATACATAGGAGTAATAAAAAATTATCTACTAATTCCTAGTACAGTTAGTAATGCATATCATTTTATTTCTCAAAAAAGCATTATGCATTTTTTTTCGGTGATAAGTTTAAATTATTGAATTTAAAGTACATTGTACTCAAAAGAATTTATTTGCATATAAGTGAATATATCGGTTTTGTCATCAGAGGCAGTCTATACTCACACAGGGCCAGAGGCAATAAAATATAAGTACACATACTCGCCAATCCTTTAATTGCGTTTCATGTTTCTTTTAATTGATGATGTTTTTTGAAGTGAAAGAAAGTCATTGATGCATGGATAGGAATCGGCCCAGAGAAAGTGTTACTGAATGATGTATCTCTCTTAACATTTTGTTTCTTTTGCATATATATACTTTTTTTTTCTTACTAATGTTCACAATTTTGCCATTTACATGTTAATTTACTTCCTTTAACGTACTTGGTATTATATTTGGATTTGGTGTGTTGAAATAGAATTCTTTTGGGCATATAAATGTTCAATTTATTTTTGTTATAAAAAATTCTTTGTTATATTAAATTCAAACCTTTGACTTGCAGGTGTATAAATTTGCACATAATGCTATTGGATTATATATCTTTGTTAGAATTTCATAATCATTTTCATTTTCAAATTATAGATAATATTGTTAATTAGAAATAGAAATAATTGACTGCCTAGGCAGTACATCATTTTCCATTGTGATGGCTAATCAATGAACCATATAGGCTTTGAAACAATCAAAGACAATTTTTTTTCAATTTTCATTTGTCTCAATGATTAAAAGGTGAAGGCAATTTCCTCCTAATTAGTTGGCATGCTAAATTGAATGCTATAAGTATGAATTAGATGCTTTAAAATTGTTGTAATTGAATGAATTATGCTTCAGTTTGCCTGATATTCTTAGTAGAATAATTATAATAAATGGTATGAAATCTACAAATTCTGGTTTTCAGATTTACGTATTGGTTTCACTCATGCGATCCCAAAACAAAAATTACTTTTATTGAATTAAGATGCGCATCGCTACATTAAAAAATACAAACCAAAAAAAGTTTTTTGAAAGCCGATTTGTAGACTTCTTACCTAAACAGTATTATGATTGAAAGAGTTTCGATTATTGTCTTCTAGAGCGATGGTTCAGAAATCAAAAACTCGGACTATGAAGCTAAACTGGCCCAGATTCGTCAAGTCTACCAAACGGAATATGGGAAATATGAACAGGTAGCTAGCCAATTCATATCACATAATGGATACAATCAGTCTGTCTCCATTGGCCATTCATCTGAACGTTCATTTGATGTGCTGTGACCATGGGGAGGAAGACTTGGATGGTCAATGGTCAAGCAAATAATGGCTTTTCTGGACATGAGTTTTCCTCCCCCCTGTCACAAGTTTGTAAGCAGTTTGATGAACAGTTGTCTTCTGTGAATCTTCTCTGTCCAAGCTTCTTTGTCTCTTGGTGAAAATGAAGTATTTCTGTAACCATTAATAAAAATGTCCGTTTTTGTGGTCTTTGTTGAAACTTTCGCTGTCGTACTAACTGTTTCTGCACAGGTATTTTGCTATTGTACACGTCAAAACTTTCTGTTTAGACTTGCGTCTCTAAATTACTTTCTATAATTTCTGAAATTGTTCTTTTCCTCTTGCTCATGTTTTATCTGTAGCATATTTCTGTCAGCAAGGATCCTTGCTGTCAATAGGAAGTGTTTGTTTTATTTGTTCACACAAACATGTGTAAAACTCCGCTTATAGAATGATTTGTTCTTTTGTTTTGTGTATATGAATTTCTTTCTCCATTTCCACAAGCAAGGTTTAATAAGTCATCAAGACAGTAATTCAATATACAGCAGACTGCCATG